>NC_092819.1:15452500-15637500 GCF_023375885.2 Dermacentor andersoni | reverse complement strand
GTCATTACAGTTAAACGAAGGCACTGGCAATTTATTACTTATTTATTGATTAGATTTAACATCCGAAAACAACACATTGCTTATAACTTATACATGACTCTAAATGCTCGATACACGAATGGCTTTGTGTCCTGCCCTTATCAAAATTTGGCCATCGTATTCAGATATTGAACTCTTAACCTCGTGTTGAGAAGAAACGCGTCCTAAGCAAGGCGCCTCAACCGCCGGTAATCTCCGGTAATTACACCTCATTGCCTTTCACTGGAGTGTCAATGAGTAAGTTGGTGTACACACACTGAGCGAATAAGTTGCGACGTGCTTCGTGACCGTTACTCTCAATGTTCTTGTATTCACATGACAACATACGAGGCAAATTGCACAGTAGAAGTCAAATAATGTCACACGTTTCTGGTGGACCTTGCCTGACACGGTTATGGATAAATGAGTCCAGGGATTTCAGCCTTTAGAATGAAGTAGAGTAAGGTTAACACAGAAGGTTAAATTGCGCGAAGACCTCTGTGCCTCAGAAAGTATTCTGGCATGTTGAAAAGTAATTCTTAAACAAATACTTTACTTCGACTTAACCGACTTAACATGAAGCAGGTGACGTGCATACAGAATGAGAGGAGAATGAAGAAGATACGATGACTTGAAAAGTGGGCCGGCTCTCAGCGCAATAAATGAAAACAATGGGCTGCTTTTCTTCTTGTCTTGCTTTGATGAGTCAAATGCTGACTTCCTCCTCCGCCAGCGCTTCACAGATGCTGTCAAATAGCCATAACTAAATAAGAGTGCACCGGAAGAATCAAATGTACCGTTGTCATCGCTCTAGCAATAAAACTAGCGTAAGTCCGAAGGGTACCAATGAGGTAAATTACTGCCATAAAAGAAAAGAAAGAAAGAAAGAAAGAAAGAAAGATTGATATAAGGCGAAACCAAGATGGACAGTAGTACATACGCGCGAAAGAAAGACCAACACAGCTTCAAGTGCTCTTCGGCCGCTTCTCGTTGCCACTCGTGAGGACACCGGGGGCAGACAAAGCTTGAGGGTCGCGGCAGAAAGCCGCGGCCGTTTCCTTCTCGCTCACGTTTCGGGCCAGCGTCCGAGCGACCACAAACAGGCCCGATTTCACGCGCCCACGCGGTCTTCTTCTTTTGCTCGTCATTTGTTTTTGTTTTTTTTCTTTCATTCTCCACCCTTCTTCCGGTTACTCTCAAGACCACCACGCCATCATCCGACTCGCTCAAAGACAACGTTGCTGCTCGGGCACTTTCGATCGGCCTCGCATACCAACGAGCACGAGGGAACGCTCGGAGGGGCAAACAATCGCTTTCCCTCTGCGTCGGCGGCCTCTCGGTCGAGGCAGGAGCCGCGAAGAAGACGCGAGACACTTTTCGCCCCCTCCTTGTTTGTACAAACGGAAGGACTTTCGTTCCGACTGTTGATAGTTTCGCGGCCGGAGCGAGCGAGAGGGAATGACCGTTGCGAAAGCCATTCATTGAAGTGTTTTGCAAACGCGCCCGCCGCGCTCCGGCGACGACGCTGGCGGCTGCTGCTGCTGCGACGCCAAGAAGACGCGGCGACGCGAGCAGCAGAGGAGGCGAACCTCTCGCGCGTACAAAGGTCGCCTTGACCGGAATGCGACGCGCACTTCGCACGCTCCGAGGCGACAACGTGCGCGCTCGGGCTGTCGGAGGCCCGCGGGCCTGGGAAATCCGCTCGCCACCTTTCCGGCAGCACGTTGGCCGCGTGCAGCCGCTTTGCTCTATTTGCATGAATCGTGGTATCTGGGTGCTCGCCGGAGCCGTGTTTCGATACGGCTGCGCGGTACCCTTTTTCGAGTGTGCCTCTGACCGGCCTTCGCCGAGGGCCCCGTGCCTCGGCCTCTGCTCGCGGGCCTAGCCCGAAGGCCGATGCGCGGCAACGCCTTTCATCACTGGAAAGAGCAATCAAAGGGCGCACTTGACGTAAGCTCTTTGCTGGTGTAACCACTTTCGTCGTTTCTTTGTAAAACTGCTTTCAATTCGAGCCCCACTTTCTGCAGGACGCCTCCTAACGTTTACTTTTGCTCAGTTTCCTAAGCCGTTAGCTTTTAGGCAAATGCACCAGTCTCTCATGTTTGGTTAATCGTATTGAGAAGGCGCTCAACCGATCGAGGCACTGTCTATCTCGTAGCTTTTAACTGACTTCGTGCCCAAGGAAATAACAAGTCCATTGACTCTACGAAAAGTAGAACGTCCACGAATGCGAATAGCTACACTCAAGATAATAGTCGCCCGATCTACCAGAACGTCTTCTGCTACGTACGCAATTGACCCGCTGGTGCGATTACGAAAATGAAAAAAAAAAAGATCACAACATCTCCAGTGACAAAATTAAAATATGTACCGAACCTTCCTATCTCAAATGCCCCGGGCATGGCGCCGGACCATGACCGATTTCTGTAAGAATCGTGGCTGTTCCATACGGCATGCATAGCATTTTCTCAAAATAGTTTTGCTAATTTTAGTTGCGTGAATGTTATTGAAACCTCTTGTTCTTTCGAATTCCAAAAAAGAATATAAGAAATCGTTGCTGCTTGCCTACTAGTGGGAATAGTTATTCCTGCAGTGTAGACGCACCCCTTGTTAACACCAGTGATAAAAAGCAAGACGTTTTCTTTCTTTATAGCCTATTTTTACCATAAATATAAAAAATATAAGTATTCTTTTTATTGTAACAAAGAAATTATTATGGCTCTCTGCAGCTAGATAAAAGCATCTGAGGGATAGTAAACGAATAGATTACTGTTTAAAATTGTCTCCAGATAAGCTAGAGGCGCATATTTTGTCGAACAGAGATATTCAAGTCAATGGAAACTACGGTTTGAATGATCCTCACGCATAAATTACATTCTGAAACGGCACACTGGAATATGCAATGGAATTCAGAGTATTCTTAATTTAAAGAATTGTAAGAAAACTTTTATTGAAGAACGTTTTAATAAACGTAATATTTTCTTTCTCTCGTTCTTTTTTTTCGTTCTTTTCTTTCTTTAAAGATTGAAGGCTTATGGCGTGGCTTTCCGCTGCTCTACAATGGCGCGTTAGCGTATTGGAGAGTTGTTGTACGGGGTGATAATTTTTAAGTTTTCCGTAATTTTTGAAAATTGCCTGTGGCAGATTGCATAATTCTTGTCTTGAGCTGGATTTTTCGAGGAGGCGGACAATATAGTAGCGCGAGAAGTTGAAACCCACATTTTCGAGATATTATTTTCTAAAGCGTAGGACCAAAGACCTGGTCGTTTAATAGTTGCCGTTGTGTGTAGAAAAGACCGTTTTGTTAAAAATGTGAGGGGAACAGCAGTGCACTCTTACGGCGAGTTTGACGGCGCATATGTCCACACCGGTGTCACTCTGGAAGTTCATTCCAAGTAGACACGTTTTGCACACTCACCGGCTATAATTCGTAATTTGCAATATGTCCCTTAATGTAATTAATTAGAAAGTTGAGTGATGAACCTTTTAAATTAGTTAAATATGTGTTTCAATGTCTCGTGCAAGTACGTGCACCTCTAAGAATAATTCAGTGGAAGGACTAGGATTATGTTATTTACAAGAGGCGATTTTAAAAAATTCTGGAAAGCGTAAAAAATAATGATCCCCTGTGTGAAGTATATTTAAACCGAACACTAAAGCTACTTTTTTGACCTTGAATATGAAGCTTTTTGCAAAATATTATAAATTTACAGATAATTCTCAGGCGATCGGCCTAACCTTTGAAGCTTCAAATATTTTTCATGGTTACTATGTCAACTGGGTTGCCATACTATGTTTAATTTGCGGGTTCTGGATTTTCCCACGATCCAAGAAAAAAATTCAAACTTGCAATTTTAGCAACTCTTGCCGGTGCCAGAAGCACCCAATTTGTTCAAATATTTGAAACATTGATTGTTTTAGAAGTCACATCCCTTCATTGTGTTGCCATACGCACCATTTGAACGACTGAATCATACAACATGGCTTTGAAAAAAAAAATGTTGATTGATGCCTTCTGGCTCAGCTCGGCAAGAACAATGAACTTTCGCCAATGTGCTAGAACATCTTTGGGAAGAAAAGTAAACGGAGAGAATGAGTTTTCAACTTCAACAAACACTTGGAAATTTTTTCAACTATATCTGTGACTGTCGAAAGAAACGCTGGTTGATTCGATGTGGAAGGACCCACATGGCAGTAACATGGCAAACATGACAAGCAAAACGGTAAGAATGGTAAACAAAAACATGGCAAGCTCGGCAAAGATACAGGGCATAAATAATTAAACAATACTGTCATCTTGTCTGTCGGCTAATTCTTGTTTGCTCATCATTCTGGGACAGGCCTGTATTTGATCTCGCTTGCACTTTTAAAAGAGTACAATATGGTGTTTAGCCTCCCCAAACTACGTAGTGGGTTACGAGGGTTACCTATTAGAGGGCTTCTGATAAATTTTGATGACGTAGGGAGCGCGTCACAGGTGCAGGTCAAGGAAACATGCTCCTAAATTTAAGTACACAGCATCACAATTGCCTGCATGGCAAGGACTACTCCATTATTTTAAATATATATGTTTGGTGAGTTTAGCGTTGCTTACGATAGCCATTATAGCTAATTTCTTTAACATTTTTGGTGCATTATTTTCATGACACCACCATGATCTGCAAAAAGCGTTCGAATCAGTATTGCAAAGTACTTACCCACGCGTGCGCAAAACTAAATCAATAAGCTATACGTAATTTCTTTAGTGCCCGGTCGGACTCTGTGCCTTGCCTTGCTGCTCGCGAGTGCCTAGGGAAAGGAATGTCATGTATGCGCATAATCGTTTCACGTGAACTATGACTCATCGATGGAAAAGCACCTTCGGTTTGATGGTTTTTCCGCCTGTTTGAGCAGTCTAAGTCACGCAAAAAGGGAATGCATAATTGCCGAGGGCATTTGGTAAATTCCCTAAATGCCTGCCTACTGTTTCTACAGCTGGCATGGACTTCTTTAAGGTCTCGTTAATCTTGTCTGAATGCACTTACACGAATGGGCTGCCCTAACATCCACTGGCGCAAATGCATGCCTGCTGCAGGAGCGAAAAGACGGCAAAGACGCTAATACAAAAATGTGCTAAGTACTTACAAGTAATAAGAAACACGCGTGCACGGGTAAACGTGAAAATGAATGAAAGTCATGTAATTAATCAGGACAGAATGACAAGTCCTGGTGCAACAATTTATCTTCAATGTGCTACGCACTCTTACACAACTGGCTCTGTAGGAAACTTAGACACACTTATAACGAGCTCTGCCAAATACGGCACTTTTTCTCAGCAAACTATGAAACAACATAAGTAAAACGACATAAGGATTGTTCCTTTCGTCTGAAAAGGTGCTAAGCATGAAAGTAAATTATGGGTTATCTGCCATTTTGTCTTACTGGAAACATCTGAGACTTCCTCTAATGTTCCTTGGTCACTCAAAAATATAGAAGATAATTCCTTTTTCTTCCTAACATATAATCCGAAAAAAAAGTTGTCATAGGTGTAAAATGAAGAAAAGCTTACTCATTCTTTCTTACATAGTTTCATACCTAACACACACACGCACACACGCGCGCACGCACACGCGGACTGACACACGGAACGAGACAGTTAACCGCGTCTAAAATGTTTTAAAATTTTCTCCTTTTAGAAATTTATGCTTTCCCTTTATAAATCCTGCTTGCATTCTATAGGTGACTGAAATCCTGTCTAGGGCTGCATGCAGAAACTCGGCTGTGGGTCATTAAGTTTACTTAGGAAGTCATAAGAAAAATAATCGGATTGCATGTTCTACAAGGAGCATAGATCGCTCGTATTCCAGCACTTAGATTGTGATCAGGAAAAGAGGAGTAGAAAAGAAAGTGAGAAGGCAGGGATGTCAACCAGAAATAATGTGTGCATGGTTGGCTCCCCTAGAGGCTGCGGGAGAAGGACAGAAGACGAGAGAAACATGAAGGAAAAACGGTTTGAATGCGATATGGAAGGGACCACAGCTTCGCACTCTGCAAATTAATGTCAAAGTTGTTCGTTAAGATCACTCAGTTTGCCTTTATTTAAGCTGTCAAACTTATTTAGGAAACGCATTCTTCACTTTTCACTCGTAATCCAGTACACTCCGCTTTTGTCTTTATCCAGACGGTCTTGAAGTTCGACAAAACTTTTCTGCTGAGTCGTAAAGCTATCATAGAATTTTTATTTTGGGGTTTTACTTGCATGTGGACATATGCTAAGAGCTACAATAGAGTATGCCACGAGGAGGAGGAGGAAGGAACAAAGAGAAAAAGCCGGGATGTTAACCAGAAATGCGTCTGGTTCGCTATCCTACTCTGGGGGAATGGAAAGAGGGAATAGAAAGATGAGATAGAGAGAGGTAGGGGAGGGAGCGGAAAGTCGCCGCGAGCTTGCGCACGTACGCGGAGGTCTTGACAAGTCAAAGGCGTTCAAATAGGCCAGTCGCCCTCAAGAAAGATAAAAGTGCCTTTACAGTTTTTTCGGCCAATGAGTGATAGGGACGGTCTTCAAGTATAACACCTGCACGGACAATGGCCGATCGTAGAGTCGTCGCAATGCGATAGATATTGTTTGTCTTTCGGACTGAAATCGATGACAGTGGCGCAATAAATGTTCGATGTTCCTTTTGCCACCGCAGACGCCGCACGGTCGGCCATACCAATCAATGTAGTGTAAGCCTTCGGGAAGGCCACTCCCAACTACAGCCGGTATAGAAGCGGTTGGTGCAGCCCGGGTGGAAGCCAGGGTTGGAGCGAAAGGCTAAGGTCGTGCAACCTTATGCGCCTTATATTTGGAGTGTTCCACTCTATTAAAGCGAGCTTGCGTGCCAGGTGACGAAGCTGCGTTGCAGCGTCTGTCCTGGAAAGGGGAATGGGTACGCTGTGTTATTCTTGATGTGCCTCTCGGGCAGTGTATGTTTGGTCATTTACAGTGATCCCGCAATGACCAGGTAGCCATTGCAACATAATTTCCGGATCTTTTTGTTTGACTTTGTGGTGAAGTTGACAATCTCGTATTTTAGCTATTCGTGTGCTCCACATCTGACAAGTGACTGCATGCTGTGTAAAGGTGATCTCGAGTCGGAAAAGCGGCCCATGTACCAGGACTATATGTGTTAATAAATTGAAGCACAGTGCGCAGATCCGGGAGCTCTGCAGGCGTGGACGTCATGACATATGACGTCTTGAATCGCAGTGTTATTACTCTCGTCGGTATTAACACAGTACCGCCAGAACTGGTTGATGCAGTCGACCCGTCAGTATAGATGTGTGCGTAATTACTGTATCTCTCGTACTACAGGAGTAAGCTCAATTGTTTTAGTGCAGACGGCGGTAGATCTCACTTTTTCTGAAGTCCTGGAATTCTGAGGTGTTCTTCAGGATGGCACAAGCACCATGGAGGAGACACCGACCTGGCCGCAGGGGTGTACCCCAATGTAAGCGAGGCACGATATGCACTGACAGTTGTGCTAAATGACGTGTGGGGTCTTTCCAAGGTGAGTGAGGCGAGGTGGTGGCAAGAGGTCGAGGCAATGTGCCCGACATGTGCACGCATTGTCTTGACAGCGATGGTACATCATGATTGAATAATCTCGAGCTCTAAATTGCTCTAAATTGCTCTAAATTGTACGCGACTTGGTTTTGCAGGTGTTGGACATAACAGGTAGGCTGTAATGGACGAACAAAACAAACAACACCCTTTACAGCTGTAACATGAATTCTGTGAACACAACCCAGTTCTTTCCTGCAAGGAACCTGAACAGATGACAAATAGCAATCAGTTGCTTTTTCACGTGGTTCACGTGAGGAGTCTGTCAATCGCGACTCCCAAGAACTTGTGACTTCTGCTGGGCGATGTCCCTTCTCCGCTGATTGATATGCCGTATGCGGACATTGGCTTCCGGGTAAATGCCACTATTACGCACGTTTCCCACGTCACCTTCAGTCCTTGTTTACGAAAGTAGCATGATGTCGAATAGGCCGCCTTCTGAAGCCGAGCGCGAAGGTGAAGTAGTGTAACCCCCGAAGTCCAGACACAGATGTCATCGGCGTAGATAGAAACTGGAACGGTGCTTGGTAGGTGCTCGAGTATTTCAATAAGGACTAGAATAAAAAGCGTAGGGCTTAGCACTCCGCCCTGAGGGACTCTGCGGCTACTGTAATACTCGGGTGTCGCGCCATCCGCGGTGAGCACGTAGGTAGCCACGAACTCGGAGATATATCTTGCCGCCAACTCCTATTGCTTCTAACGCTTTAAGGATGGCTTCGTGGGTGACATTATCGTAAGCCCCTTTAACGTCTAGAAACAAGGCATCAGACAAGCCTTTACCGGCCAGTCGCCAATGTTGTCTATAGATGAACAGTCGCGCCTGAATCCTCTGAACGGGTCTAGATAAATTTCATAGTACTCTAGATACCACTCCAGACGCGTCAGAACCATCCATTTTATTAGTTTTCCTACACAGCTAGCCATTGCGACTGGACGGTATGACGCAATGCCCAAAGGCGACTTGCCAGCGTTGAGAACGGGAATTAGGCTGCGACTTGATTTCCATTTTTGGGGAACCATACTAGTCTGCCATGAGTTCTACAGAAGCAGGAGTACCTTTCGAGCCTGGTCACCAAGGTTACACAGAGCGCGCTTTCTAATGCCATCTGGTGCTGGCGCTGAGGAACGCCTGCATAAAGCAAGCGCAGCCTCTAGTTGGTCCAGAGAAAAAGGGCCCTCCCTACGGGGATCACGTTAGAATGATGAGTGATCGTGAGTCTGCATTCCCGTGGAAATTGCTTCACCGGCAATTTTCCTACAGAAGGACTCGGCGGCTTCAATCTCTTTGCATTGTAGGTAAAGAGCCAGGGAATTAAATGGGTGGCGCCTTCCAAGGGTTGCACGGAGGCCAAGAATGGTTCTTCATATAAAAGACAAAGGCTTTCGGGGACCCAGAGACTCGCGGAAAGACATACATCGTTCGGAAGCCAGCTTATTCATACGACGTTGTATTTTCTTCTGTGTGCGTCTTGCCAATCTCAAATCATGAATGGAATTTGTGCGCCTATATCTTCCTTCCGCACGGCGGTGATTTGCCCAAAGTTTCTCTAATTCGATGTCGAATTCGGTGCATGCGGAGCTTTTCAAAATCGAATGTGTGGTAACCTGTAAGGCACCTTTTATTGCGTCCCCTAGGCTGGATGATATGTCGTCTCGACAGCAGTCTTCCATGATTGATCTAAATTTCGGCCAATGGATGCATTGGACGACTCCGGAGAACCTGGAGCTAGCCAGTCCGTAAATCGTGAGATAAGTGGGGATGTGGTCACTTTCCCGCGTTTGCAAGTTCTAGAACCATTGAACCTTTCCGTTAAAGGAGCGCGGAACAAAGGAAAAAAAAACAGTTCTCGTTCGGATGCAATGGACACCAATCTTCTGCCCCTCGAGTTAGTCTTGGGGTTTCCCCAGAGATAGTGGTGGGCACTGAAATCTCCAGTGATCACCCACTGTTGTAGAGTCGTTGTCAAAATTACCCGCAAGCGCACGCAGCTTAGAGAACTTGATGGTGATAACTAGGCTCCCAGAACTCTGAAAGTGCCCTTGCTTTTCTGCACAGTGAAACCCACGTACTGGTTTTCATTGTCAGGTGAAACAGGGTGGTGAACATAGGTAAATTCAACGGTGTATAAAAACATTAATCTTGCGGTATTGCCTGCACGTGCAAGACATAATGCACTCATACCCGGACAGTCTGATGAAAGATAAGTGAAGCTGTCGAAAGTCAGACATGCGCGACTTACGTCCTTTGGCGTTCCATTGAAAGACAGATGCATTCCGGACCTCCTCAAAATGATGGCATCTGGCGGGTCATTGCGTTATCCTAGAGCCGCAAGCACTGGACCCAGGGTGTCCAGCACCTGCAGCGCGCTCTTCACCGACAGGGTTTTATGTTGCTGAGAAGAACACGCATATCATTGATCAGTCGCCGCAGCATTATTATAACCTGGCGATCACCAGACGTCGTTGCATCAGCGGTTTCTGAGGGTGCCGATGGCGGCGGTATTCAAGGTGTCTCCGCGGCAGGCAGATTGTGGTGCTTTAGCCACGCTCGAACACATGCTCTGGTTTGGCGAAAGAATTGAGGACTCGGCGATCAAGGATGCTTCCAGGTGGGAGGCTGCACCTCGCAGCCCGAACCTGGATGAACAATTCTGGGCTGTCCAGCAGGCTCACGACGTGGCCGTGAGGCTTGGCCTTCGGGTCCCGACGTGGGAGCAGCCCGCTTAGTGGTTAATTATCACTACTTGCAGGACCAAATAAAGTTTTCCATCCATCCATCCATCCATCCATCCGTGGCAGGCTGTACGCTTGGAAGTGCGGGCCACTCTGCAGGATGATCGGGCCTAACCACTTTTTTCATTTTCGCAGTATCTTTAATGGTGGCGCCCCGCGTTGATGCTGCAGCCACTGTAACGGAAGGCGGTGTGTTGCTTGGTGCGGCGTTTCATTGCGCTCTTCGGTGGCGATACCGTCGCCGCCTAAGTGTAGCGGCAGCCTCGCTGTGTGTTGAATGATCCCGAACCATGCGCTTTAGAACCGTGAATTTCTTCTGGGCCCTCGGGACGTTGTTCGATGAGGCTTCGTGGGAACCATGGAAATTAGGGCACTTCAGGACAGTCGCGCGCCAGGAAAAGGCGCCTTTAAATCCGTAATCACAAAATTTTGCCTGCGGAAG
Organism: Dermacentor andersoni; assembly: GCF_023375885.2. Classification (NCBI taxonomy): domain Eukaryota; kingdom Metazoa; phylum Arthropoda; class Arachnida; order Ixodida; family Ixodidae; genus Dermacentor; species Dermacentor andersoni. Next base: position 15,626,722 of record NC_092819.1, on the reverse strand, counting down.
AGCATTCGCTTATTGGCCGGTAATAACGAGATCAAAGAAGGGGCGATAGGCAATCCACGGTTGAAAACGCGTTCCACAGTGCGTGCGAAGTTAGAAGTATGGGGAGCAATAGAAACTATCGAGACTTGTAGGCGCTTTATTTTTCATTTGTAGTAGTAGTGTCTTTTTTGACTTTTACACATGTTTAAATTGTGGAGCAGTAGGCTATACAGAAAGATCTCCCAAGATGTGATACTGTATAATACTGCAATGGGATCTGCGTTTATTAAATTCGTACATGAAACGCATCGATATTAAGCACATACCACCGTTTGCAACAGCAATACTGTTTGCAGCAACATAAGTAAAAGAATAGGAGGAGCGGAAAAAAATGTTACACTATAAAAGAAGAAAGAAAAAAGCTCACGCAAAGAAAAGCGACTTGGAAGAAAATATGGCGTCGATTACACTAATTCAGGAATTTTACAAACTTCAAGGGCCCCTCGTAGCTCTACGAAACCAGATTTATCAGAATGATCATAAAGTTGTTCGGAAATCGCTATCTTCATAACATAGTCACAAAATTAAATGCAATATTAAAGATATAAGCCTGCTGTTGGAAGCGTGGGTTTATAAGGGCCGTGGCCGAACACATTCGTCAAGCGGAGAACGAACTTGCTCATGAGATAAACGCGCATTAGTTGGTTGGATTCCGGCGTGCGAAAGATGTTTCTTTCTTTTTGTCTATTTAAGGTGACTCAGCACTGTCATAAGCTATGCATCGTGCTTTACGTCACTGCTTGCGTCATCGATGAGACTTCTAATATTAGAGCGCATTAGGCCTCTTCCTGTAGTGGAGCGGCCAAGTCACACTCAAATGTCTCTATTCTTGCATGCTCGATAAGGCTTGGGGTTTTCAGAACTATCAGTGAAGCTCCTTAGTTGCGTACGACGCGCGGGCAGTGCTTCTTCATAAGCTAAGAATGTTACCAAACTTGAGGCTTGAGTCAAGATTCAAATTTAGGTACCATTCAGAGGCCGTCAGCGTGATATGCAGCGGCTGCATATCACTGACCATATTGACCATACTGCTAACACTGACACTGACAACACTGACCATACTGCTACTCCAAAGACGGTGCGTTGATACAACGTCAACTTTGTTCAATGCATATCGTGCCTGAAGTAATTGCTGAGGGCTACGTTGAACCGCATGCCGTGAAAGAAGGCTTGGTGTCGCCTATACACCCGCAGCTGAATGCTTTTAGTGCGATAGTCTGTTATCTTCGTCCTAATTAATTCCGCAAATCAGACGACTTCGGAGCGTATGAGGAGTTTGAGAAATTAGCCTACAGCCATACATGATGCTAACTGTACCCCCAATTGTCATGGATGGCATTTGAAGTACCTTTTGGAGTAAAACCTCAAGGGATCGAATGAATGATTCATATTTGCTGATACGAATAATACTCGACTGACAATTAGGTGTTTACTCCTTTTTGAGACGCATGGTGGTTAGTGATACGCAAGCGAATGGCGTCGGAGGCCGGCGCTGCAACAAGCATTCGACGCAAAGCTCTGGTTCAAAGATCGCAGTCAGCGGAAGCGCTACGAAGCATCACCTGACATGAGCGAACCGCGTTTAATGACGAAATGAATGAAGGAGAGACTTTTAGGATTAAGTGCGATAGCTGCGCGCAGCTGCAGGTGAGTATAACGGCATGAGTGAGTTAGACATTTGTTTGCATGCAACTTGAAATGTTGGAAACTATTATGTCTACGGCGTCTCCACAAACAATAAATTGTCCAATGATCAAAGAATGATAGCATGAGCTGATATGAAGATGCGTTCTGGCAATAAGTATATTCCGTAAAACATGTTTAAACAGTCAATATAGATAAAAAAATCACCACCTAAGCAGCTGGTTACTCCGTAAGCAACTCCGTACAGCTGGTTAACCAGCGAAACTGAAACGTCCGGCCCCGGTGTCTATCACTGGGTTAACCCCGACGATTCTTGTGCCCAGGCTGCAGCATCGGCACGGTGTAGACGAGCTGGTTTCCGGCTCTGCTCGCGGCGTTGCTGATCGGAAGCTGCTTGCTCCCCAGGAGTATGTATCACGCGTGGCCTACCCATTTCGGGGCCGGAGAGAAACCGTTGCGCGTGCTTGGCTGCGACGGGGAGCAACGACATTCCTACTGGCGCAGCTAATCGCGCGCCTCTATTTAAATTTTTTTTCTTTTTTCGCGCATGCGCATGTTGTTGCGCCGGAGGAGTTTTCGGTGTAGAGGCCACGAACGGACGGACGGACGAATTGGCTAGCCAAATACATCTTCGCCGTAATAAACAGTAACAAAATGGCATGCACTTTTTGTAATTCAACAAAAATCAATCAAGCAACTTGATCGAATAAGAAAAATATTCATGAGCCATTCCACTCTGTGAAGGTGGATGACTAGCGAAGTTGTTTAACACATGGCACAGAGGGGACACAGAATTTCGAACAACGCTACGAATACATTTCTCTTCCCTCGGACTGAAAGCCCCAACGAAGTCGAGAGGCGCAAACCACTCAAGCAGAAGTACCACGAAATGCCCGAATCGCTAACACACACCGCCCACGAGGATATGCAACAGTTCCTGCGCAATGAGCAATGAGCCATTACATTTTTTGCTTGCTTAGGGGGGTATGAGCTATTGCTGATGATGATAGTTTTGCTCGCACACATGCGAATTTCCCGAAACCCTAGTCATAGACAGCCTTTGGGGAATGTGAGACATTGCCGATCATGACAGTTTTTGCACGCACACGCGAAAATTTGCTGGAACCCTAGCCATAAACAGTTTCGTATAAATAAACAAATAAACACACGAGGACATACAAATTGTTAATACAGATATGCAAGATTATTTTCAATTTTCATAGCTGATTGGTGTAAAGATGCGTTATCACATGACCAAAGAAGCTTTTCTATGCTGAAACGACGATCATCAAGGATCATCATTGTTGCCTTGAAAGCATGTCTTTGCTGTTAAGACTTATGACAGCGTATCAAAACTTTATTCTGTATACGTGCGACAAGGCATAGCTGACCGACATATACGATACCGAAAGCTGCCTGTATAGGCCACTTGCAACATGATACGATGAATAAAATAGACAGACTATGTCACGGCTAGCACCAGCAGAGATCGGACACAGCAGCTCGATGAGCTCCACCTTATACAGAAGACTGTTGACATAATTGACATCAAATCGATGAACCTGTGTTATAGATTTCATTAATTCTTTTGTTCTAATATTAACATCAGCCCTCGTGAATTAAGTAAGTGTGACAGGTGCGGAATGATGTGCATCTCTATCCTTTTTGTCAGCTTGAGTGCTTTCTGCGATGCCGAAATGTCCAGCAATCCCTTGTAGCTTCGTTTGGTTGCCTCATTATGCTGCTGTAGCTATATTCTGTGAAATCTGATCACTCATCATTGCGTTTAGACCACGCAGAAAAAAAAAATGCCGCAAGCATTGAAGAGCCATCTTAAGCCTGTCATAATAACAAAGAGAACGTTTCTATTCTGCTTTGTCGAACTCAGCGGCCATTGCATGGAGATCTGCTGCCATTGATGACGTCCCATGGCAACAACGGAAAGTTGTACTTATTCTGAACGATTAAAATATAAATATGGATGTCTTGACAATTTTGTTGAGCCATCAGTGTAAATGTAGAGGCTTTCATTGTATTTTGTCGCGGGCACTAGGCAAGATAAACGCACCCACGACACGTTCAGAGGTCATTTCGCCGAAGAAAATCTTTCTTGAAAACTGAGTTTAGACAGGACATTTAGGGACACGAATGGCGTACATGAGCGCTGTGTATGCGCTGTGTATGCACTTTGTATGCTCTTGTTTCTATATACCCTGTCTATTCACGACGTACAAACTTAGTTTTCAAGATCAATGTACCAACAGGCCCTTGAACGAACTCTTATTATTATTGAAATTGATATTAGGAGACGTTGGCGCCTTTATGGTGGCACCGGCTACTCCTTGTCAATTGGCAAAGGAAACAAATTTGCGTAAGAAGGCAGACTAGCGACACAAAATATGACACTCAGTAGAACACTGGTTGAATAAAAAATATACAGTCCAACAGTACATGAATCGCAAAGTTTTGTGCATGAGTTCAGTACTCGTACGCATATGTAAAGTCAGATATTTTGAACAGCCAAAACACGCAACACATGTAATACACTGCTAGTACAGAACAGAATTATACATATTGCGTAAAAGTTTACATCACTACATAAACCAGTAATGAACCATGAACAACATTGATGTTACTCATTTAGCGTATTCTGATCATCTGAAACTTAATATTTTCCCAAGATGTTGGTGTCCTCTAACAACTTTTTCAAAGCAAGAAGTGCTCTTTTCTGAAGGCTCGCAGTTGGCCATGGGCCAAGTATCTTTTTTAGAGTGAATGGTCTTCTGTCTAAAATAAACGAATTTGCTTGCAGTACCCTTCTTTGTGGATCGTATTTCGTCCACTCGAGAAGATGATGCACATCTTCGTCTGGATGGCCACAAGAACACTGCGGACTAGAGACACGTTTTATCCTGTACAAGAAGTGTTTCGTAAAAGCAGTACCAAGACGCAGGTGGTGTACCAATGTTTCAAATTTTCTGTTGTCCCTTAGATTTTCCGGCATTGATAAGTTTATACAAGGGTCTATAGAGTATAACTCTGAGTTTTTAGTTTCCCTATCAAACCAGGTAGTTTCGCTGAGGCGACAGGAAATCTGTCTCAGGCTCTGACGGACTTCACTACGCAATAGGAGAAGATTGGTTGTCTCTGCGTTATTGTGCGACCGATTCGCAGTTGCGTCCGCGGCAGTATTACCAGGAATACTGCAGTGCCCAGGTACCCACTGAAATACAATTACGTGCTTCATTGCGCTTGCTTTTGTGAGTTCTTTGAACGTCTCATATAATCGCAAAGTGTTCAAAGAATTTTTCTTATTGCTCTGTAGTAATGTGAGAGCGGCTTGCGAATCGCTAAAGATAACTCATTTTTGCGAATGCTTTTCTGATGTTATGAAACGCAAAGCACACAGGATTGCAAGCAGTTCTGCCACGGTGGAAGATGTCTCTCGGGATCATTTAAATATTTGCTCTAGCGATGTGGAATGACGAATGCTGAAGTCGAGGAATTTTTGTGACACGAACCATCTGTATAAACGTGGATGTACTGGGGATATAATGAGTAAATTTGGAAGAGTGCCAGTTGTTGTGCGGCTACTATGGACATGTCTCTCTTAGATATAATACCTTCAGCCGATAATTCTATTTTAGGACATTTTAACATCCAGGGAGGGTAACTAACATCCACTTTGTATAATTCAAATCTTGGTAATAATGCTTTATGTTCTCGAACAACATCGTGAATTTTAGTTTTGTTTCTTTCGGTAAGCGCGAGGTTTAATGGATGCTTCTCGTGTTGGGTTAAGATGCGATAAATACGTCGGCATGTTTCAACCGTTCGTATGACTGGAAATGGTGGGTGACGAGCTTCAGCAATTACTAAAGAACTCGAGGTAGCCTGCGGAACCCCAAGACACACTCGTAGCCCCCTTGCTAGTAAACGTTGAAGACGTTCCTCAGAAGTTTGCGATAAACCATGGAGAATAGGTGCCGAGTAAGCAATTTTTTGTTTTATGAGTGCGTTATGAACTTGTAGTAGTGAAGAAACTGATCCCCCCGCCCCCCGCCCCCCGCCCCCACGTTGTGCCAGCGAGTCGCCGAAGTATGTTTATTACTGCATTGGTCTGCTTTTCTATTGCGGGGATGTGTGATGCCCATGTTAGCTGGCGGTCAAGAATAACTCCAAGAAATTTATGCTCTTTCACAAACATCAAAGTTTGCCCATTAAGTGTAAGTTGGAAATTATTCAGCTGTCGTCTAGTGAAAGGAAGTACGGCTGTTCTTGCGTATGAAAGACTCATGCCTCTTTCTTTTAAAAAGGTGTCGATATTATCAAGACCCTCTTGCAGCGTTGTTTGAATGTCTTGTATATGAGATCAAGAGGCCCATATGCAGATGTCATCTGCGTACAGCGAATACTGTAGACCAGACGGGAGTTTTAGTGGCAAGGCTGCCATGACGCAGTTGAATAAAAACGGACTGAGAACACTGCCCTGCGGAACGCCCTGCGTGATGCTGTGATAATTACTTTCTCCTTCGATTGTTTCAATAAATATTTTTCTATCTTTCAAGAAATTTTTTACCCATCGCAGTGTTCGGCCGTGTAGGCCAAGCTCTAACATACCAGCGTATGTGTATGTGTATGTGACTTACAATGTCGAATGCTCTTTGAATATCTAAGAATACTGCTACTGTCACATTTACGCAAATTCGTTCATGTTCGACGCATGCGGCCATGTCTAATACTGCATCCATTGTACACCGATTTTGTCGAAAACTGGTCATGTAGTTGGAAAACACATTTGTGTGTTACCCCCACCATTGCAGCCGACTGTCTATTATCTTCTCCATTAGTTTTGAAAAACAGCTTGTGAGACCGACGGGTCGGTAGGAGTCAAGACAAAGGGGAGTTTTTCCTAGTTTTAGTACTGGAATTACCCGAGCTAATTTCCATGAATCTGGAAGAGTTTCTCTTATCCAGATATCATTAAATATCTCCAAAAGAGGCATTCTTCCTACTGGACCTAGGTTCTTTAACATCACATACGTAACACCATCTGGGCCTGCGGTTATCTTCGTACGGCATGACGAAAGAGCGCATTTCAATTCATTTAAACTAAACTCACAGTCAAGTTGAGGATGTTGTGACATAAAACACGCACGAACCTTCTGTTCTGCTAGTGTTGGCATGTAAACGAAATTCCTGGCTTGGATATAAGTCGACAGAATTCGTCAGCAACAGATGTTTCCGGAGGGTTTCGAGCTACGGCAAGGGCTCGGAAGGGATGGCTCTGGATAACTGGACCGTTAAAAGATCTGACAACTGACCATATTCGGGGAACTGGAGTAAACGGAGACAACGACGAGACAACTCTTTTGGGAAGCTTTCGTTATTCAAGTCGCGGAAGTTTCTGCGGGAACGACGGGTTCCTTGCATATTTAATAAAGTATACAGACCACTGCTCGTTGATCAGGAGATTCGATCGAAATTGTGCCTCAAGGCAAGGTATCTGAAAATGTTCCCCGACCCTTCGCAATATGAAACTTCAACGCGCAACAAGCAGCACGTGGAAACCGGAAGCGATCCGCTTCCCCACGGCTAGGCAGGGCGTTAAATCCTCTTTGCGCTGATCTTTCGTCCGCTTTGAGCCCGGCTGAAAACAGTAGAGAAACGGCTGACCACTCGCCTGGCGCTCTCGAAGAAAGGGAGATCCGTGTCGACCACTAACTCACGGCGGCGTCTCAGCCAAGGGTGGGCAGCTTCAATGTTAGGGAGCAAGCCTCTCACAATATCCGTTTTATCGAAACGCGAACCGTGGGAGGTGAAGCGTAGAGAGCACTAGTGCGTGCAAGTTAAACAAGGCAAAGAACAAAACCTGGTGTGTTGGAGGATGCCAACTCGGCTTTGTGGCAATGCAGCTTCTTATGTGATCCGAACCGACAAGCTCGCTGCATTTTTTGGGACTTAGCTAGCGTACTTCTTTCCTTTTTTTCCTGAAATCCCGGAGAACGCACTAGCACTCTTCGTACGCGTTTGAAACACGAAAGAAATGAGACTTGTTGATTAAAGTCTGAGCTCCTTTCTTTTTCTACCTTCTCCCAACAGAAAATAGCGACAAGACTGATCGTGACAACAGCGGGGCGAAGAATAAACGAATCCCTCGAATACCCTTTGGCATTCAATTTTCTTTCCCCGTTCATGCCTACTTCTTTTTGGCTACCGAGTCAGCATTTTGCTTTACTAACTTCACTGTACAGAGAAGTGTAGACCGTAGTGGGGCACAATCCACGCAGCGGCGAAAGTGGGAGCAAATAAGTCCGTTAAGCGCGAAGCGATTGAACCGCGCTCAGCCTCAGCTAGGGTGGCAATCGTTGCGACCGGGTCGAAAGCCTTCGGGCAGTCTGGTCAGAAAGAGTATTGCTTATTTGCCTGCAGCAAAACGAAATGAATACGGTGGTGCAGGTGTGAAATGTTTAGTTGGTCCAGTTCTTAAACGCCCCAGAAAAGAAACGGCGTTTCAGCACGGAATAACGAAGCTCACCGGCACGCGCGCGTATAGAAGGAAACGACAAGGCGGCTCCTGCGTGCGAGGACTGAAGCGCGCGAGGCTGTCCCGGTGGCACAGGCGGCCGTTCCAAGCTCACTCCTTTTGCTCTGCGAGAGCCTACAGCGGCGCTCAAGGACAGATGGCTTTGCGAGATTGAACAATGTGAGACGGTCTCCAATCGCGTCCCAGTTTCGACGACCGCGGGCGGCCTTCGTGACGCGTTTGGGAAGGCACAGTGAGCGCCGCGGAAGAAAACCAGTCCAAGTGTATCCGGCGATGGCAAAAGAAAAGAAGCGAGGCGACGTCAAGATGAGAAACGCTGGTTTCGTCTTCTGCCGGTATTCTGCCGTTTCGCACGAGCGTTCTCTGTGTGTAGGTGGCGTTTTTTTCTTACGTGCGCGGTTTCGTAACACCGTGCGAAATTCTTGCTGTTCGGCTGGGTGTGTTGAACCCAGGAAGGCCATACAGATAACCAAGGAAAAGAAGTGTCCATCTGTCCTTTCTTTTTAGTTCGCTATTGGCGGTCAGGGGAACGTGCGCGTTTAAAGCGCGATGTTGAAAAGGCAGTCGAACTTCTTAGTCCGACCAAATGCCGAACAGGAATTGAAGCAGTTCTCAGCAGCCTGACTCTTATTGGCCATTTATTTGCTGTTTGGACGAGCGATGAACTTCGCAGGATATGTGCGAAGTGCAATCTTCCGTGTTATTTCATTACATTCTGTGCCCCCGAATGTAACAGCGTCATTATTTACGACAACACAATGATATGTTCTCTTTTTCCCCTATCATTTATTAACATAGTCGATTATCCTACGACTCTTAAGGCAGAGTGTTGCGGAATCAGATCAGCTTTAACCGCTAATCTTTAACCACTAAACTTATTTCGCTAATTGAAGTAAGTTTCGTATTGGCCTAGAAACATGAGTTTGATGGTCTGAAAAATAAAAAATAACATTTTTTCGCTATATTCCTTTGCATAAATGGTATTCACGCGTTTCCTTTAATTTCATTATGTGATGAACCTAACCGCTGCCAAGTGTGGGCTTCGAGTGCTCGCCAGACTGCGGTTTTCCTTGCAGAGCTCTCGGCGGATTCAAGGAAAATAAAATTAACGTGATTTCGACGGTAGAAGACACGAAGAAAAGACTTCCTGAGCTGGCGCCGCCGCTCATGGTCGTCTTGTGCGCGTTTTATATCCCGCGCGTGCGTGAGATATTTTCATCCTTTAGGGACGCATTCTGTGAATTCCGTGTTTGCTATGGCATGCGTGCGGAGATGTGTCAGCAGTAATGTCCCAGAGCATGCTTTCAGTGGTTAAAGTGATGTTTTCCCAGAGACAACCGCACACAGAAATTCATTTTGTTGCGATAGAAGAAAAATACATTACTTTCATGGCAGTTGTGAGCTGGGAATGTAAAGTTCTTCCGGTTTCCCTTTTTTTATTGTTTGCTTCCCACCTGCAGTACACTTTCACTATAATATTTGTTTTCGCCTCCCAATAACCGAGGTATTCTCGCGGTGTTTGCAACGTTCGCCAACCTGTATGCATACTGTAGGAATTGAGCGCTACTTGGTACCGGATCGGTTTATGGCCTCAGTGTCATTGCAGTGAATAACGCTGAGTCAGCGCTGAGGCCTGCTGGATGCGTCTAGGCGGCTGCGACATTTCCCTAGTACTTATCAAAAATAATACGAGAGAAAGCGCTGGCTGTCTCTGGCTTTGTTTTATAAGCGGAAGAAAACAAACGGGTGCCAGTGCTGAATGAGGAGATAGTTATGATGGGATCATCGCTGTGTGTGATTATTACGCGTGAAGCTCTAGAAACAGGTTTATTTTTGTCTTTACAGTATTTACGAAGTTTTTTTTACAATACTTACAAAAGAACCAGACCAAATTTCCAAATACTGTTGTGGAAGCCCAACTATTAGCTCGAGGAGAGCGTGAGGAATGCGCGGAAAAATATAAGTCAGCTCAGGAATGGTAGTATACGTAGATCCTTGAGATATACTTGCAGGAATGATGCGGGTTTTACGCTGGCATAGTCTTCATCGCCTCAGAGCCCATGACCCGTCATGGTTATCACGAATAAACAGAGACAGTCCAATCGCCTCTCTACACTGTATATAGGCCCCCTTTATTATTGCCCTCACTCTCGCTATCGATTCCCTTTCCCTTATAATGCTTTAATTTATTATGTCAATTATTTACCTGCTTACCCACTGGGCATGTTTATATGCTGTAACGGTTCTTTTCATTTTCTAGTCTTTCTTGCACTTCGCCATTGGCTACCGCGAAGCCAGTCCCCTCTCTTGATCGGCGGGACCGGCTGCTATAGGCGGGATGAATTGTATCGAAGCAAAATGACCCCTAATAAAGGGGGAAATGAGACATCCACCTAATCGTAGCAATTGCTACAAAGGAAACACATACGGGTTCCCCCAAAGAAAAGCCTCTCAATTGAAGAAAAATTCGTCCTTGCCTTTGCTCCGAGCTGTCAATAAATTCGACTTCGCCCTGCCATCTGCTAGCCGCCTGGTTAGCTTATATGGTAGAGCGGCTGCCCCGGAAAGGCTGTGGTCCCGGGTTTGAGTCCTGGACCAGGATGAATTTTTCTTCAACTGCGAGGCTTTTCTTTCGATCAACCCGTATGGGTTTCCTTTGTAGCAATTGCTACGATTGGGTGGATGTCTCATTTCCCCTTCATTAATTACTTCCCTTCACCTTGCTAGTTTCCGCCGAACTATTACGTCGAAAATAATTCTTATGAAATACGGTTTCAAGTGTCAGCTGTCCTTGTGGACAGCAGAACGTTTTCCCTTTCATACTGGTTCAATCACACATATTACAAATCTACCGCGCGCGTCTGCGTGCGATGTGCGCTCACATGAGTACCCTCCCATCTCCCCGAACAGAGCAACCACCCGTCGTCACTAGCCGATGACGTTAGGCGCCTATTAATCCCCATGCTCATTGAGCCGTTTTCTCGGCGCCGTCGCAGATTACACAAGCACCTGCTAAGTTGTCAGTACATAGTAAGCTAAAATCTACGCTGATAAAGTCAGCCTAGGTTAAGGGCAGCTGCTTATACGACACCGTGTCTTCCACGATCACGTGCTCTCCTTTTGCACCTGAAATCGTTGCTGAAATAGCAAGAACTGTTTTCTTTGGGATGTGCCGTCCCTGATTGGGTACGGGATTTGCCGCAGCGATTTGCGGCTACTGCAGGATGCGCCTGAAGTTACAAACGATACGCAATTTATTTCTCGGAACATTCCTTCCCCTTTTCGCAACGAAATGACTAACGACGCTACGGTATATACCTTCCTTACCGGAAAGCCCGTGAGCTGTTTCGTAACCTGCAAGCTACGCGTTTGACGGCACAGGAACGACGAGGCACCCATGATTGCCCTTCTCTCGCGATTCGGCGGAGGGAGCACGGGTACTTTTGTGTTTCTCTCTACTTGCACAATAATGAGTGCGCATTCTCCATCTCACCACACTTTTCTAACAAAGTCGGTTACGTTCTTGAAATCACAGGCTCGAAAAAAACTTGTAATTGGGCACAAAGCTATATTTTAACATTTAACGTCTGTGCAATCTTAACCAAATTTTTCGAAATGTGTTCACGTGCTGAAGTTTACTTGCGCATGCTTTCTAATATTTTTAATAGTGTCCGTGGCTGGGCGTTGCATTTACGAACTCGTATGCTTTCCTTATTGGCATGGCCAACAGCCCTACGTGTGACACATGCAACAGCGATGAGACGCTCGTGCATATTATCTGTGTCTGCCTCCGTTATGGTGCCCAGAGACAAGTGATGTGCAGAGTGCTGGAGCAGTTGGACAATCGTTCACTATCAGAACTCAAAGTTTTAGGTCAGTGCTCCCAAAGAACATCCGCACTGAAGGCCTTACGCGCGTTATTAAAGTTCATGCGGTCTACGGCGCTTCACGATAGATTTTAAGGACGCCGCCCCCTACCGCGCCATAGTGTACGCAGTTTGTTCGTGCTCGTCTCTCTATCTCCCCCATCCACACTCTCTCTCTCTCTTTATCCCCCTAAATCCTTCCTACTGTCCAGGGTAGCAAATCGGAACGACGTCTGGTCAACCTCCCTGCCTTTCTATGCATCCTTTTCTCTGTCTCTTCTAATATTTACCTCCTCCGTATTTTGCAGTTTTCTTCAAATTTCAACCCCTCTCGCTGTTAATGGCGTGATTATACAATTGATTTCGCACCACTGTTTAGTCCTTTTTGGACAGAATGATTGAATATGAGAAGACGAAACCAGGAGGACTTGTGATAGGAATAGAAACGTAGAAGGGCTCTTCTTTGCTTTGACTGTTAGTCTACGGTACATATGACGTTCATAATCTTTCGTTAACAGATCTACTGTGACACCCGGAATTCACATTGTTCGAACTCTCTGCTCATAACAAATTCATCACGTCGCAACAACTATATTCAATTAGGCGTATTGTTATGGCTGTGGTAGAACGCCACCATAGCGGAAGGCTCTGGATAAATTTTAACCACCTGGGTTTCATTAGCGTAGGCCCCAAACGCGGTCCACGAACATTACGGTTCTCAGCTGAATAAGTGAATACTCATGAAACTCAGATGCGACGTAAGGCTATACTCGCTCAACGCGAGCGTCTATTCCGGAATCTCAATGCGGTGAGGCTGAGTGCAAACCCATGCATTTTTCTATATTCTCACTGGATACGAGAGGAACTCGCACGCAGTACAACTAAGTGCTTCCCATCCGTCGCCTTATTCGGCGCTTTGATCAATGCTTCCAACATGCACCTGTCTGGCTTCGAAGAGCGCTACGTTGGAAGTACTTTCAAGAGCACAAGAGGTCGCTAAGTGGTCTGAGACATTTATCAGTGAAATATTCAGATTTGCAGCATTTCTGCACCAGATGAGTCGAGGTTTCCAACGAACTCCGACGTTTTCCTAAAAGCTCCTTTGCGGTAGTGACAGTAAAGCTTCGAGCACTTATGCTTTAGCGCAGGCAAAGCATCTACACGACGTTCGAGCGTGTCTTTACACCACTGTTTGAAGAAGATCCTGTCTCATTCTCTCACAAATCGCGCGAAACCACTCGCAGAAATCACCTTCTCGTCTTGCACTGATATCCACCACTTGCTGAGGTCTCTTTCGTCAGCCAACGGCAATATTTTAAGCGCTTCCGTCCATTTCAAGCCCCCCCAAAATATCTGCCTGTATTTGAGCAACCCTGAATTGGCGAGTATTCGGAGAGACAATGACACTAGCTGCTTCTTAAGGCGGATAATGACAATGATTTTGTTGAAGGTCCTGTCACTGATGGGCCGGTATTATATATGTCTATCTGAACACTTGTTTAATAAGGAGTTTGTACTGATGCTAAGATGACATATGTGAAGCATATATATCTTAAGTATCTGTATTTGAGGAGATGTCGGCCCGTGTAGGCGACGTTGTGGCTACTCATGTTCTCTAATTTATGAAGACGTGAAGGGGGCGTAGCAAATGGTGCGATGAGAAAAAGACAAATACACCGACATCAGTTCGCAAGCCTCAGTTAACATTGCGCGTCACGTTTAAACTTGATGGATTGTTTCGACAATTTGCTGAAAATAACAGAAGTGTCTGCGAGAGACATGACAGGAAGAGCGGTTTTGACTAGACACGAAAAATGCTGCGACCTGCAGGCCAGGATTGTCATCTGCTGGCCGGGAAACGAAACAAAGCCGGCGCCACAGAGCGCATTGCTATCGGCTGTTGGTTTTCTCGTCAATGGCAGCGGCGGCTGTCGGGGATGCGAGGCCATTACATACTCGTTACGCACGCCCCTTTTCGAACGGCATCGACACGGCTCACGCGGCGATGTTACGCAAGTCACTTACCGGCTATTTTGTCTCTGACTCGATTCATCGCGGCGTTCTAACTGGCACGCCGCGACGAGTCCCTCTTCTCACGGCGCGGACTAGCCCGCAACATTGTCATCCGCTCTTAGCGGGTCGACAGCCCTCTCGAATCGACGACGCACGAGTGCTATTGCGACGCCGCCGCGCTGATCGGACAACCGGAGCACGAGGCGGCGGTGACCCCGTAGGTGCCAGTTACATGCATCGTGGTGCGATCAGCAAGTCGCAGTACTTTGCTAAGATTCACGACACCGCGGAACAGCTACCTGTACTCTAACTCCTGCACTTCGCGAGACGTCTTGGGGGAACGTTGAACTATGGGAACGTTCACCTGAGTTACCAAACTATAAGAATGAAAATGTATTTAAGAGCAGAAAGGCGGGCTGGTTGTTCGGCCAAGTAATGCACTATGTTTTCCAAGCGCGTAAATTGTGCATAAAAAATCAAACAGATGTTAGGGCGTTTTCTGTATCTCCTCATTTTTCGGTGAATTTTTCTCTCTCTCTCTCTAAAGCATGGCTCATCCTACTTGTCCTGCGCTAACCAATTCCAACTAGCGCCTGCGAATTTCTTAATTTCATCACCCCACCTAGTATTTTGCCGTCCTCGACTGCGCTTTCCTTCTCTTAGCACCAAATATGTAATCCTAATGGTCCACCGGTTATCTAACCTATGCATTACATGACCTGCCCAGCTCCATCTTTTTCGTCTTAATGTCAATTAGAATATCGGCTATCCCCATTTGCTCTCTGATCCACACCGCTCTCTTCCTTTATCTTAAAGTTACGCCTAACATTCTTCGTTCCATCAATCTTTGCGCGGTCCTTAACTTGTTTTCGAATTTCTTTGTCAGTCTCCAAGTTCTTGCCCCATATGTTAGCACCAGTAGAATGCACTAATTGCACACCTTTCTTTCTAATGATAATGGTAAGCTTCCAGTCAGGACCTGACAATGTCTACCGTATGCGCTCCCCAACCCATTATTATTCTTCTGTCAATTTCATTCTCATGATCAAGCTTCCCTGTGAGTAATTGACCTAGGCAATTAAACGTATTCCTTCACAGGCTTTAGAGGCTGACTGCCGATCCTGAACTCTTGTTCCCATGCCAGGCTATTGAACATTATCCTTGTCTTCTGCACACTAATTTTCTACCCCACTCTTGCACTTTTTCTGTTCAGGTCCTCAATCACATGTTGAAATACGACCCCAGTGTTGCTGAACAGGACACTGTCATCTGCAAATTGAAGGTTGCTAAGATTTCGCCGTTGATCCTTACCCTTAAGCCTTCCCAGTTTAATAGCTTGAATACTTCTTCCAAGCACGCAGTGAATAGCATTAGAGAAATTACGTCTCCTTGCCTGACTCCTTTCTTTATAGGTATCTTTCTACTTTTCTTGTGGAGAAGTAAGGTAGCTGTGGAATCTCTGTAGATATTTTCCAAGATATTTACGTAAGCCTCCTGTACTGCTTGATTGCGTAATGCCTCTATGACTGCTGATATTTCTACCGAATCAAATGCCTTTTCGTAATCTATGAAAGCCACATAGAGAGGCTGATCGTACTCTGTAGATTTCTAGATTACCTGAATGATGACATGGCTGTGATCCATTATACAGTACCCTTTTTGAAGCCAGCCTGTTCTCTTGGTTGGCTAAAGTCGTGTTGCTTTCATTCTATAGGAAATTATCTTGGTGAATATCTTATATAATACCGGAAGTAAGCTAATGTGCCCATAATATTTAAATTCTTTAACGTCTCCATTTCTGTAGATTAGAATAATGTTGGCATTCTTCCAGTTCTCAGGGACCCTTGAAGTCGTGAGACATTTCGTATAAAAGGCCGCAAGCTTTTCGAGCATGATGTGTCCTCCATCTTTGATTAAATTAACTGTTATTCCATCTTCTTCTGCCGCCGTTCCTTGTTTCATGTCTTGAAAGGTCCTTCTAACTCCATCGCTAGTTATAGAAGAAGCCTTTGCAACCTGTTCATTACTACTTCGTACGGAGGTATTGTGGCTGTTATGGGTATTATACAGGCCCGTATAGAATTCTTCCCCTGCTTTTACTATATTTTCGAAATTGCTGACGATATTACCATGCTCATCTTTCACCGCATACATATTGGCTTGTCCTATGCGAAGTTTTATTCTTACTGATTTCATGCTGCATCCATTCTTTTCTGGTTCCTCAGTCTGTCTTTATTTATAATTTCGAATGCATCTTATCTTCTACTTGTTGATCAGTTCTGACACTTGCGCGAATGCTATCTGATCTCTTAAGTTGGACACTTTCAGTATTTGTCGTTTCTTTATTAAGTCCATTGTTGCTTGGCAGAGCTTACCTATTGGTTGCCTTGGGGCAGTACCTCAGTTCAATTCAATTTGTTTCTGCACTTAATACATCAGAAATGCAAGGAACTGGAACAGAAATCGATGTCAATCGACAAGCTTGACGAGATCTCTATACCCTTACAGGCGGTCAATGGCAGCGCGACAGTGGTTGTTATCAGTATTAGAGCATTATACAACATCATAAAACTTCGATTCTAGTGAGAATGCAAGAATCATCGCTTATGTAATGCAAAAACAAAATGTTAACAGGTAAAGTACATACATATAGTGAAGTACAATATGAAATAAAAAAGAGGATATACCACGTTTAACAAATTCAGAACAAATCAGTACGGGCACATGATAATGTAGTAACATAGCTACTAAAAACTGCATAGAAAATAAAATTTAAGATTACTATGCCTCATATCGAGGACATTTATATCACAAGAAATTATTTGATTCAAAAGGCTGCTTAATTGATATTCTTTACTGTTAGAGCCATGATTTGTCCTACAGAAAGGTTCTAGCCAGGTTATTCTGCTCCGGAAACTGTACACCTCCCACTACAATTGCCGCTTCTGAAACCAGCGTAGTTACAGTTTCATTTATCACCTCTATGTCATCTTCATCTCGTCGTTCTTAGGCTGCGTATTTATTTGCAAGTACCTATCCGAATTCGTCTGCCTTTACCATTACTGCGCCTAGACTGGCCTGTTTAATTTTGACCAATTTTAGTCTTCTTTTTTCAAACTGACATGAATCCTAGATCTCACTAGCCTATGATCACTGCATTTCACCCACCCTAACACTTCCCTATGCTGGGATCGGCAGAAAGTATGAAATCAATTTCATGGCCAAAAGTGATTGAAGTTGGGGAAAGTTGTTTGGGCCATGAGATAACGCATCATTAGAGCGATCAGCTCTGTCGTTTTGTGTTACTTTTATGTTGCAGCGTTCTGTGCGTTTTATAGATTAATTTGTGTGGTATGTTTTTCTTCTCTATAGTGACTGCTATTGTGTAAGCATGTTTACGAAGTGTGCCTATGGCGGGCCGTGTGTTTTCTTTTTTATATATCACCTCATGGCTACCCTCCTTCACTCATCGAACAATCTATTGTTTGTGGAGAAGCCGGCGACACAACAGGTGCCAATAATTGCAATGACATCAGAATAAATCACTCAATCACGAAAAGAAATCTGCACTACGCTGCGTGGGCATTTGGCAGACTGTCTCCGTTTTCCGGCATTCTCCCACTATTTTACACAATTAAATTAATAAATCACTATTCTATGTAACCATATTAAGAGAAATATTCCAAAGACTGGCAAATCTTCCCGGTATGACATTTTTTTTAGTTTCCTGACGCTCGCTTGTATCCAGAAATTTTGGAAATTGTAATAACACGACGTATGACTTGAAGGAAGAAACAAAATGATATGATCAGATAGTTCTTTTACATTTACACCGTGCCGCTACAGTATTGTCGATGCCCACTTTGTTCATTTCTGGTGTAAAGGTGCAACAGAAAGTGCTCGATGCAAAAAGATAGGCAGAGTGAAATTAAGTGCCGATTCCTACCTCAAGCTTTTATCAAAAATCGACACAATGTATACAGTTATACATACCTTTAAGGGCGAGACCCAATCAACTCAGTGCCCTTCCACTCTGTGAAGAAGGATGACCAGCCAAGCTGTGTGTGTGGGCCCCTTAATGGCAAACTGAACCTCCGCCGCGGGTCGGCCCGGCATTGCACTAACTTCGGGATCGGCTCACGTATGGGGAGTTTCGTTGCTTACACGTCAACGACACGAAAATTTCCTTGGACAGTAGAGGTATACAGCTTCGCTGTGAAAATACCTGAAGGAAATGCTTATCTTTTATCGAAATGTGCAAAATATATAGATAACAAAGATATTCAACGAAAATAAACAAAAAATATTTTTCAGGAACTTTTTCAGCAATTGGCTTGTTGCCCTATGAGCAACACCAGGCAGTACATTGTAAGTGAGTTTCACCCCAAGTCACCTGCGGCTTCATGTTCAACTTTTGCCGACAGTCCTCGTGGGATGTGAAACGCAGATGTCCATTGCATTTCCTCAAGAATACCTACGCGCTACCACTGCAGATGGATATTTTGCTTCGGTCCTCCTGCTCAGACTGCGCTTTCAAAAGAAACCGAGCCGGTCGCCAACTCCTTCATCCTCCTTCGTTCCCGCCTTAATCAAAGAAATGACGCACTGGCTCTCACTCAGCGTTGGCCGGCGACATTTGGCCAGGAACGTTAAACTCAACATCGAAGGTCAACTTGTTGGCAGCGCTGGACAATAAAGGTATATTCTACAATGATACTGTATTAACCACCTATACGGAGATCAGTGGTATTTACTGTCTATTTCACCTTAAAGATTTGAGTTAAGAATCTGCGCTTTGGTTCACCGTGTCTACCTTTCTATGTCATGTTTTTCTGTTTTATTTATTTTGTTCTATAGCGATATTACACCAGGAAGGAGGAGAAGGAAGAGGAAAGGAAGGGAGAAGGCGTTAAGCAGAATTGTGTCTGGTTGGCTTTCCCTACACTGAGGGACTGGAAAGGGGAAATAGAAAGACACGAGAGAGAGGGGGGACGGAGGAATTGCGATGAGTTCACCCACGCACAGGCCAGTCACCCTCAAGTAACACGTAGGTGCCTTCCAGTGGCGTAGCCAGCAATTTCATTTGGAGCGGGCAGCGGTGGGGGGGGGGGAGGGGGGGGGGGGCTCACGTGCAACTCGCCCTTCTCCTTACAGAATTTGTCGAGGGATCAAATACATGAATAATAATTGCATTGTCATTGCCAATGAAGCTGCAAACGAATTCTTGAACGCTACGCACACTCAAGGCAAGTAAAATATGTATTTTTTTCATAGAATAATGTACTTGTATGTCCCAAAAATTGTTCTCGAAATAACTTATATCAATGCTTCCATGTTTTCTATCTATTTAATAAGTAAAGAAAATATCATAAACTTTAGAACTATATCTGTGTTAAACTACCAAAGTGCAGAAGGCCCACATACCGCGGTAAGCTTAAACCTTACTGTCCCGACGTGGGAGCCGCCTGCGTCAACCTAAGTGTTGATCTTCAGGACGTGAATAAAGATAATCATACCATGCCATACCATACCATACGATACCATACCATACGATACCATACCATGCCATGCCATACCAAAGCAGTGAATGTCGCTGATATGGAAAATGTATAGGCCATGAAAACAACAAGTTGATGACGTATATTTTAATGAAACTTTGTCATTCAAGAACCTTGTTTACATTTCTGTACAAATGCAACGGCCAGGGAAAAAATTCAGTGACACTGTCCTTTGTTAGAATGTATTGCACAGGATCAGCTGTCGCCGGTCGTGTATTGTGAGTAATTGCACCGAAATTATACTCGCAACGGAGAGCACATATAAGAAGCAGGAGTTCTGCAAAGTATGCAAGGGCAAGTCAAATGAAAGTGAGCAAATGCGAATATATGACAAACGGCGTACTTTATTTCGAAGCAGTCTCCATGAGCAGTTAGACATTTGTTCCATTGACTAGCGAGTCGCGTGATTCCTTTGTAAATTCCAAATACTTGGCAAGAAATACACATAAAGAAGATACGAAAGACGCGGAGAAGCTTGTACGCGTCTTTTGTGTCTTCGTTGTGTGTATGTGTATTTTTGTGCTGTATTTGGAATTTACAATGTATAGACAAAATCGCGCAACAGACGGTCCTTCCGCGTGATTCCGGTTTCATAAAACTGCTTGGGTTGCTGCTTCAAAAATTCTGTAACTGACTCTTTCACGTCATCGTCCAACACGAATCTGGTTCCCTTGAGCTGTTTTTTTCAAATGCCCCAAAATGTGGAAGTCGCAAGGCGACATGTCTGGGCTGTATGGCAGATGAAGCAGCGTTTCCCACTTGAACTTTGCCAGTGTTGTGTTAACCACATCAGCGACGTGGGGACGGGCATTTTCATGGAACAAGATGACCCCATTCGTCAATTTTTCACGTAGTTTCTTTTTGATTGCTACACGCCGCCGAAATGGCGTTTCACAATATCGGAAACGATTGATAGTGTCTCCAGGTTTAGCAAGTCCAATCAGTAATAGTCCCTGACGATCGAAAAAAAGTCAACAGCACCTCTCCTGGAGAAATGATTATCTTTGCTTTCTTTGGGGGTGGTGAATTCGAATGTTTCCACTGCAAGCTTTACAGTCATGTTTCAGCCTCGTAGTAGCGGTACTATTATTCGTCCGCGGTCACAACTGCAGACAAGAATCCGTCACCCTCATTGTGATACCGCATTAGATGAGTCAAGGCAGCGCCGAACCTCTCCGTTTTCTGGCGGTAGTTCAAAATCTTGGGCAGCCATTGCACACACAAGAGCCGGTAACTGAGAAGTTCATGAATTATGGTGTGCCCCAAACCATGACCGATGTTCACACACCCTGCCGATTCATCGATGCTTATCCGCCGTTCCTGTCTAATCAGCTCACCAACTTTTGCAGTTGTACCCCCCGTGGTTGCTCAGTGGCTATGGTGTTGGGCTGCTGAGCACGAGGTCGCGGGATCGAATCCCGGCCACGGCGGCCGCATTTCGAGGGGGGCGAAATGCGAAAACACCCGTGTACTTAGATTTAGGTGCACGTTAAAGAACCCCAGGTGGTCGAAATTTCTGGAGTCCTCCACTACGGCGTACCTCATAATCAGAAAGTGGTTTTGGCACGTAAAACCCCATAATTAAAAAATAAAGCTTTTGCAGTTGTGTTGAGGTGATTGCACGCTGGCTTTGGCCCGGCCTTGGATCGTCTTTATAACTTTCACGTCTTTCTTTGAACCGTTTGCTTCGACACTTCACAGTGGCCAATGAAGTGCAATGTTCAACGTACACGGCTGTCATATACGACGACTAATTTCTTTTTGGGAAACATCTTGAGCTGTCAAAAACCTCACGACACCACGCTGTGAAACTTTTGGAGCGTCCATTGTGCCACTAAACCAAGTTCAACCCAGTGTATGAGAGCATTATAGAAAATTTATCTTCACACCTGCGTCTCTCTTTTGTAAATGAGAGCTGTCTGTGTGCTACGTGCATGCCTCGCAGATAATGAACCGAGCCCTTACAGCGCGGGCTGTGTAGGCTCACTTTCATTTTACTCGCCCTCGTACATTAAAAATGCGAAGATACAGCTTGATAAAGGGCAGAAAAGTGTCACTGGAAACAAGGTTCACTGCACGTATTCACAAAACCTCGCAACCCGATATTTAAATATACGTATAAGTCTCCAATAAATATACGTATCTAAGAAAAAGTCACGTTATGTAATGCGTTAAACAAGGCAAATAAACATGTTCCGCAATCACAGATTCCCCGATCAGAGAATCCTAAGGCCTGCGCCCCCTCTCTCCACTCCCCCTGATGTATCGCGCACGACGGAAAGTGGCGCGCTTCCTGCCCGCTTTTCTCCATTGTGCACACAAGACTGAGCCACCATCGTCGGCTCACCCATGCCTCACCCCCCCCCCCCCCCCCCCGCCCACACACGTTTTCACTCGCACATACAGCTTGCGGCGCGCAGTCACGATGTTATCGCCCTTGGACTTTATACGGAACATGAGGGTGACGGCAATGGCATGAAAGCGCCTGGAGTGTGCACATAATTACGATCGCAATAATATAATAACCGTATCCGGCAACTGAAGCGTCTCGTGGCCCATTACTTTCCGCAAAAGAAGTAACAAAATCGAACTTTCGCCAGGCGATAGTTTGCTGCGCCGCAACAATGTTTTTTTCTTTTTTTGGCGCGGGTGCACGGAAATGAAAAAAAAAAAAAGCGCAAAGGAAAGCATGTTGACCACAATCTAATGCCTACTTTGGGCACCTAATGTGGCTACCGAAGGAATCTCGAAGAAAACGTGCGACGTTTGGTCTACAGAGAAACATGCGCATACTGCTCGGTATCCTACACCGGCGAGACAAAATTTTCCGGTAATGTTGCGCTCAAGCGAACGCTGTGCAATCCATCTAGTCCCCGCAGTTATGGTGGCGAGCGACCATGTATTTGTTTCTTTTTCTCGTCTGCTAGCCAGAAAGCGTCCAAAACTATGCCAGGCGAAAATCCCCTCGGCCAGAGAAAAACGAGCGCGCATCGAAGTGCGCCGCGCGGTGGGCGGGGCAACACGAGAAAAGCGCATGCGCTCTGGCTGGCTCTGTCAGCCCGCGGATCGCGAGAACAAGAAAATTGAAGAGGCTCAATGTGTCCTTGCGAATAAAAGTCAAAGCAGAAAAATAAATAAGAACGTAGTTACCTTTGCTGGCTTTAGTGTCCTGACATAAATGCTTTGGCGCAGGTGAAAAAAAAAAATTTTTTTTCTGTGACATGACGGCAAAAATGAACCACCACAACGATTCGTGTCATCGAATCTCGCTGCCTGCTTTGTAAAGATGTCTGATAGTGTGTTCATTTGGCTTGTATCGTCGTATGGTCCATGTACGCCTTTAGAAAAGTCAGTGCACCTTTGGCGTCAAATCTTTGTTACAACATTAAACACACAAAGTTCCGGAATTGAAAATCTGAAGCACGACTTTGGAAATGTCAATGCACCTTTCCATCAAAAGTTTATGAGAACCTTATACCCATAAAGCTTTCAAATCGATATCCATGCGCTCCGTAGATTCCGCGGCATCCGCGAGATGACGCGACGAGCCCGTTCAACATCACAACGCCCTTGAAACTTTGTGCTCGGATGGGGCTCCTTGCGTTAGGTGACTCCCGGTGCATGGGCGTTGCCACAAAATCCAGCTCTATTGAGCAATTTTTGCGCTGGAATGTTTTGCGAGCGTGAAAAAGACATTCTAGACAAAATCCAGCATGATTTCCGGCGCCGGGGGTTGTTTTTCTCGGCGGTGCATGACAGCCCGAAAAAATTTCGGGGGTGCCCCCCCCCTCCCCTCTGGCTACGCCCCTGGTCCCTTCACAGCCTTGTGGATAGACGAGAAATGGGGGCGGTCTTCCGTGTAACGCCTGCACTGACAACAGGCGATCGTCCAGTCGTCGCAATGCGATAGATAGTGTTTGTCCTTCCGGCTGAAATCGACGGCAGTGGCACAATAAATGTTCGATGTTCTCTTCGCAACCACAGACGCCGCATGCAGCACTGTCGGTCATGCCAAATAATGCAGTGTAAGCCTTCGGGAAGGCCACTCCAAACGACAGGTGGTACAGAAGCCATCCCTCGCGTAGGTGAATCCCGGGTGGAGGTCGGAGCTGGAGCAAGGGGTTAGGTTCGTGCAGCGTGGTGCGCCTTATGTTTGGGCTCTTCCACTCTGCTAAAGAGAGCTCACGTGCCAGGTGCCGAAGCTTTCTTTCAGCGTGTGTCCTGGAAATAAGAATGGGAACGCTGTGTTCTTGATGTGGTGCTCGGGCCGCTTTGTCTGCGTGATCATTTCCACTGATCATGCATTAAATAGGTATCCACAAGAAAATACTTTTGTGGACTATTTTGTGATGCGCCATTGTGTAGTTTGACGATATCGTACGTTAACTGTTCGTGAGATTCACGTGGAAGTACCGACTGCATACAGTGTAAAGCCCATCTTGAGTCGGATAACACGGTCCATTTGTCACATTTCCCTGTGTCAATAAATTGAAGGGTACTGTGCAGATCCGTGAGTATTGCAGCCGTAGACGCCAGGATGTGAGACACCTTGTATCGCAAGGTCACTCTTTTATCGGTATAAACACAGAACCGTCAGGACTGGTCGATGTAGTCGATCCATCAGTATAGATGTGTACGCTGCTTCTGTAATTTTCGTACAGGAGTAAACGGAGTGATTTTAGTGCACATCTAACTTTTTATAGATCTACTTTTTGCATCTAACTTTTTCTAAAGTCCCGGAATCATGAGGTGTACTTCCGCACTGCTAAAAGACCACGGAGGAGACACCGGCCCGGCCGCTGGTGCGCATCGCGATACAAGTGGGGCACGATATGCAGAGATATGCAGCAGGGAGAAACACGTATTAACTAGCCCAACTTCCCTTATGCTCTTGCATACGCTTTTTGGACTTAATTCAATGAGTATATGCGCAATTGGCGGTGAACTCATTTGACTCGTAGAATCATCTTGCACTGCATCCTAACAGACCTTGCTATTCGCAACAAAAAGGAAAAAAAAAGAAAAATAATCAGTGCGTTCCATTTCAATTATTCTTCCTCAGTCTTTATCGTGTGTTCAGGTCACCCGGTGTATGTCTAACAAGAACATGGCAAAGCTGTGTGGGCGAAAAAAAGAAAAAGAAGAACCGAGAAGTTCGAGATGGCTTGTGCCTCACAATGTACAATAACATTGTTGAAGCGTCTGGAACGAACAATTGAATTTTTGCTCACGGAGTGATCAGCAGTGTCGGACTCCAGTTTCTGAAACGCTGCACGGAATTAGGCTCGACTGGACACTGGCGTCGGTAGATGTGCGGCCACACGGCTCTCAGGAGCCGTTACATATGCTCTCGACCTCCATCACCGAAGAGAGTCGCTTACAGCCCTAGATCATCTGTCCTAATGGGCCGTCACGCAGCGCTCTCTATATGTGCTTCTCTTTTTCTTTTTCTTTCTTTAATTTTTCTTAAGTGGCTCCGTCAACGACAAAGGCGCACCTTCCTTTGCCACTTCAACTGCAACAATCAGACAAGCAGAAGAACACTCGTTCGCCTTAGCGCCTGTCCGTGCATGGGGGCACAGTCGCCCGCAGCTTTTCAGAGTTGCATAATCCTACGGCTCTTACGCGCGTCACCTGCGCATTATTTCTAATTGGCGTAATCACATATATCTTTTTGTTTCCAGGAAGCAATTATATGTCCGTATTCGACATTACCGCGTCCTTACGCGCGGCCTCACGGCTGTCTGGAGTAATACTTCTTGGTCGCAGTTGTTCAATAAAATAAAGCATTGAATTTCATGCAGTTAACTTGTCTGAAGTACGTGCATTTTGCCAACACGTGACAATTACTTGTACTTTTGATTTGGTCCAAACACAACATGTTGAGCACCATTGCAAGCAATAAAGACGGAAACGAGATGGGTAAAGAACAACAACATATACTACGCAACCAGTGTAATCCAACTCGAAACCAGGCAGCGCTTCGCGAGCACGCACCGTTATGGAAAGCAGCTGCCTTAAGGAGGAACGCACAGACGAAACCAATTAGCAACGGGGCGCAACACTCGCCGTTTGTCCCGCGCAAATTGTTGAATAGTTGGCGCGTCGTCCTCTCAGTTTCACTCTGTCACAGTGGAATGGGTTCGAAGTTCAACAATGATGTCGTTTAGAGTACACGCATTCCCTTAGCTCCTCATTGGATTTGCAGTGTTTTTCACAAAGTTGCAAATATTCCCTTGTACCGGCTCATAATGTGGTGTAGTAGCAGCCCTGCAAGAGTCCTCATAATGGTTATGTTGTCTTTTTTTTTAATTTCAGTTGCCTTCAGTACACCTTCTGTTTAAATGCAACTGAATATCACGCGCAATTTTCTCAAGGGGTGTCTTCTACCTAAAATGCTCGGTTGACTTCTTCGGCTCTTACATTGTGTGCCAACCGTAAGTTTCACACTGAGACTTCTGAAAAAAATATACTGCCTCTTAAGTCATTCAGCCACGTGATAGTGCATGAATGTTTTGAGGAGTTTGCGCGATTTCGTTGAGAAAGCATGTTTCGGCTTCTTTTGTTGTTCCTGGCGGTTGAGTCATGCTGCGCGATGACTTCTACGATTTTAGAACACCGAAGAGATTTTCTTACAAAAGGTATTCATTTTTCTTGTTATTTTAAGCTCGCACATTACTCAAGTCATTTTTGCCCAGGCTGAACTGACCACATGGGTCCTTGACACACAATGGTTGTTTTATTTTCACCCCCTGCACGTCAGCTGTTTGTCGGCCTAATTCGGTGCACGCCTGGGGAAGAAACAGTGGATCTGCTAGCCACAACTCAGCCTCTAGAAAAGAAGAGGGTAGGAGCTTTGTTCGGCCACTCTTTTGATGTTTTGGAAGGGAAATATACGGATTTACTTTATTATACTGAAAATGTACCACTTTCGCCGCAAGCATTACGACAAAATTCATTAAATCCCACTTTTTACTTGACATAGCTATGAGGTAGTGGGCGTCCCCGGATTAATTTTGACCACCTGGGATTCTTTAACGTGCACTCATTTAACGGTACACGGGTGTGTTTGCACTTCGCCCTCATCGAAATGTGGCCCACGGTCGGGATTTGATACCGCGCCATCGTGATTAGCAGAACAAAGCGAAAGCCACAACGCCACCACAGCGGGTACGCTACATGGAGTCCGTCCAATAATTAATATATCAAAATATCCCTTAAGTTTTAATAATTTATTCGCGTAAAGTTTATGGAAAGGCAAGTAATAAAACTAGTGTACGATTATGTTGTAGGAGGAGGAGGAGGAAATAAAGAGAGAAGGCAGGGATGTTAACCAGGAATGTAAAATTATAAAAAGGAAAGTATGCGCTACCGGTTCACATTCGGCGGCCTATGAAACGCGTGAGACTTGAAACAAGACGAAACGCGCTGCTATGAACGAGTTTAAGGAGCACATAAAAAAAGAAGAAAACAAAGGAAGAGAAGCGAAAAATGAAATCGCTTGCTTTAAACAAGAAAAACAACAGCTAAAGCATGAAAAGAAGCAAATCTGGAAAATTTGTAGCCAGGGGTTCACTATAGGTACGATCAATTACAGGTTTTAGCAAAAAACTTGTCTGCACGTTCCTTACGATGCATCTGGACCCGCGTCGGGGCTTTCCGAAACGGGCAAGCTGCTTCGAGAAGAAAGAAGAGTACTTTTCCCAAAGGGACTCACGTATGTATACATAACGCACCCGCGAAGTGATGGAAGGTGCTTGCGCCAAGTCTCAGGTTGAGCTGTTAATTATACGGCATTTCCTCCGCAACTACCGCGGCAGAAAAGATCCAGCACAGTTTCCGGCCTTAATTATCTGGCCTGCCCGCTCAAGATTCGTGTGTTTGAGAACGGAGCTCGATGCTAGGGACGCCTAGAAATTGCCAGCCAGCCTTTCGCGCAGCATTTATTATAAAGAGAAATTAAATGTGTAAAAAGGAAAGCTAGAAAAAATAAAGTGGGAGTTACGCTATACATGAAGTGCTCTGACAATCTGGATTGCCCACTATGGCCGTGACTGAGACGTATGCATAGTTTCGGAAACTACAACTTCACGGAGACTCTGGTGCAGGAATTATTCGGAGGGGGCAAGACATAGCGCTACATATAACAAAATGAAATTTTGTCAATCTAGAAATTCACCGTGGAATGTGGAAGCTGTTTGATAGATTCGACTTGGCATTGCTTGTACAAAGCACTTTGTATTGAAAACAGGAACAGGAAGACTCCTTCAAGTAACAGCAGAACAGCGGACGAGGTTTGGGACAAGCTAATGGAGCCTATCGTTCAACTGATTTTACCATTTTCCTGTTACCAATTGCAGCCACTAAGACAGCTACCTTAAACCGACTGGACGACAAAGCGCTCCCAGGAGCTTAGCTATTGGGACCTATAGGATTTGACCTACATTTTTGCGATTACTTTCGTTGTTCTTGTAATTCTTACAATGCCTGAGCTTCAGTGCTCACCTTTTTTGGTTCAGAAACCAAATAGTATTACTTAGTTTTATTACTTTTCTGATAACAATAAAGCTATTTCAATGTCATCATCATAGAAAACAAAAAGCCGCATTATGGCAGCATCTGAAAAACACATAAATGCACATACTTCACTGTAAAAGTGAGGATTTATTGACGGCTCTGTGTTTGCAATGCGATCCGTGGCACCGGAAGAAAAGGTTGACCTAATCGTTGCGACGTTGTGTTTATGACATCTTTAACCAAGGCACCGGAACAATCATGGAAACAATTTCGACGAAATTCACTGTAGGACCGCAACCTGACCTTTGCTCTTGCACCTTTGCCCCCACGAAACGCTAGGTTAGCGCCTTCCCGGCACCGTGTTCGAAACCTACAGGTATGTTGACAAATTTGTGCATGCGAAACAAGGACACTTGGCTTAATTTATCCTGCTCGATTGGGCGTGTAAACAGTGTGCGGAATGAAACCGAGCGCTTTCCTGTGAGGTGAGTAGCGGTCGGGCCGCTGCGACGCAAGCGGTAATTTCACATAAGAAGCTTTAACCACAAGGTGAAGTCGATAGAACTGTGGACATTTAAACAGGCACCCGCTACCACTATATGAATGCTTTAGTGGGTCATAATTTCAAGCTACGCCTACCCACGCAACCACGTGAGCAAAGCAGCAATGTTACGGAGTATGAACTGCAAGATAGGTATGTTATCGAATTTTAAGTCCCAAAGCAATCTATGCTACCAGAGACGCCGTAGCTGTAACCTTAGCGAAAGTTTTGACCAGCTGAGGTTCTCGAGGGGGCACTCAGTCGGACAGGGCATTAAAACTATTTTTTCGGCCATCAAATACATTTTTTTTAAATTTCGATATTGTCGACAGACTATTTGGGCCACAAATATGACCTCAAACCTCTTCAAACCATTTTTGAAGGCAAAATATGTTGCGAGGTCAGCCGCATCTTGGAGGTTGACAAAGCGCTTCTAAGAGCAGGTCAGACGGCAGCAACGCGTCCTGCTCTGAGGTCGTGGCCGGGGCGCCGCTAATGCATTGCGCAGCTGACAACCAAATCTGGCTGTGTCGCACGAACCACGTATTAAGACGTCCTGTGAGCACGTTGCTTTTGTCTTTCGTTATTACGTAGACTTGCCTGTCCCCCGCCTTTTCCTCGTCCTTTTATTGTCCCTGTAAAGCATGACGCACGCACGAAAGAATTTGGCGTGGCAGGGAATGTAGTTCGCTTCCGTGGAGCACCACCTCGACCTATAGTCGCGAAAAACAATGTCGGTTTGACGTTCTTCGCTGCTGGCGCTCAAACCGTCGTACGAATGAAACGCGTCTGGAAGCTTCCGCCTGTGGCGCAATCGGGTCGTGGTCGTTGAAATTTTGCTCCGTCCCTCAGTGGCACGACTGACACTATAAGTTTAAGATCGGGGCGTCGGGTTGATTTTATTACATAAGGATGCTGGCTGAATTTAGAACCTATAGCTAACAGCGGAGGTCTGTGTCGGTTAATCTCTGCAGCGGCCTCGCAAAATCGAAAGCTTCGTGTTACTGTATCATTTAGATTAGTTTTTAAGAAATTAGGTAATAAGTTCATTGTAAGGTATAGCAAAACTATGCAGGCTTAAGACTGGCAACTCCATAAAAGATTACTTCCAATATTACAGGATCACAGATACTATTATTGCGTTTACATACGAAACAATTCCGGCACCGCACAATTGTAGCGATAGTAATATTAATGACACTATACTCACTGCCCTGCACTGACTTACAAAAACGCATGTGATAACTACTTTTGCCGTGTTTGTTCATCCATCAACTGCGTTTACTATCAGCATTCTGTTTTGTAGGGTCAATCAACACAGCAATGAATTCGCGAGGCTATGTTGAGGTTATATTAAAACACATTTTACCCATCAAATAAGTTGGAGAGAACCTTAATTATCAAAGGGGAATCTGTACAAAAAGTCTCGACGAAACTGGCTCAGTCATAATCATCAAAAGAAGCAGCATCGTAAACGTAGTCGTTATAGTGAGACTGAATGGTCGGCGTCGGCGTCCAGCCTGGGCACCGACCATCATGTGAGCGAGAAATCATTCTGAACCACGCAAACCCAACCACGCAGGCCCTCCATGTAGCGCAGAGGCGTCGCAGAACTAACTGAACTTCTTAAAGTTAGATGCGTCAGAAAAGTCGTAAAGTACGACTTAAACACAACCTGCAGACACATGATAGCGTCGGATTGTAATTTGAATATGCGAGAAAACATAATCCTGTTACGCGGAAACTCGAGCACAAATCCCCTTTCCAGCGGGTCTACCATTTCTTGAGCGGCGCGCTCCGCTCGGTTCATTGCAACACCATCCAGATGGCGCTCGCCTCCGCGCATCGCGGCCCACTCAATAGGCAGCATTTCTACCAAAACCTTGCCTTCGTACATAGCCTTCGCTGCCAGTGTTCCCCGGTAAACATTGCGATTACATAAGCGGCAGTTGCCGCAAAGCGGGAGAAGCAGTCAGGGATCTTTGAATGCTATGTCTTTCCACTCTCAGAGGCGAAGCTTAAGAGTCCTCCAACTATTTTCTTCCTATCTAGTTCCCCCTGTATACTCTAACAAACCATACCTTACTTACTCTATCCGTGGCGTCTGCCAAGTTTCTTAACTCAACTACAGTATACTCTACTCATGCTCTGCATAGCTGCTAAAAGCATTCCTCATATAGAAAAAATATCAGCCCATTATAAAATAATATCTTTGCATTTCCGTAGTACTGGCCTATCATTTTTTCAGTGCCTACACCAGCGTTTTATCGACCTGGGGTCTATGCAGGAAGCCTCTCAAGTTTCACCTTAATTCACACTATGGTATGATCACTGAACAAACATCCTGCAGAACTCGCGAACGCAGCACATAAGAAGGTGTCTAAATAAAGCTACCTATAACACCTCAAGCCAACTTTGCGCTTTGAGCGCGTTCCGGCGCGTTCCAGGGCTTAGTCGCAGCTCAATATCTCAGCAATGCAGAACTACAAAGTGACTATTCCATTATATATCTACAAACTCACCGGTATCGATCTGTTCCTCTTTTTAGTGGTGTAACAAGGGTGGAAGGAAATTTCAATTTTCGAAGGCAACAAGTACGCATGAAACACATTCTCATCAGTACAACTCATCATTTCTCATTGTGCGCACCTACCAGGCGCAGCTCCTTTGCAAGCGCGCCGCGCATTGTAGAGGACGAAGCAATGGACCGGGGCAACCAACCCGGAGATCTGAGCGAACGGTCTAGTAGATTCCCCAGAGAGACCACGGCACTGCAGCTCCTGTAGTTTGTCGCAGGTGCTGGCAGAGAAGTGGCCGAAGCTTGCTATGTTAGTTGTTTCTACTGAAGCGGCCGTTCGGCAAGGGCATCTTGGGGGCACACTCACAGGAAGATCTAATAGAAGGAAATTTCTCTTTGCGTAAGAAGGACAAACGTTTTGGCCGATTACAATTGCTATGGCAACGACAAACATAAAGCTATAAACATGGATAATATTTTAGCGCCAGCAGACACGGACAAAAGGGTGACTTACACGATGCGCTTATATATACAGCGCATCGTGGTGACTTCTTGTTTTGTTCTGGCGCTAAAACCTTATTCAATTTCGAATACCAACACGCCCAACACGCAGTGGTGAGAATATATATAAAACTATATATCTTGTCGGACTATATTCAAGCGAAGCTTTCTTTTCCTACTTCAATTGGTTTTCCGTGTCGTGGATATGTGTCCGTGTCCACGCGTGGTTGTGCACGGGATCACTAAATTACTTACTTGGAGCTTGTTGGCGACCAAGTTAACAGCGTTTACATATTTCAAGTTTTGCTCTTGCTTGCATCAATTTTTTTTTATTTCTTTTGGAAGCCGTGATGTCTTTGATCGCAAAGTTTTGAACAGAAGTTTTGATGACAGACGCCGCTAATCCGATATTACTCTGCAGTGCGACATGACTGAATATATTGTTTGTGTCAAGTTTACTGGTTAAACACAAGCTTGCGTCGTCATCGAGCTCCGTTACTTGCACGTTGAAATGAATTCAATAATTGAATTACTAACAAAGGCGACCTATGAGCTGAATTTCAGACCTAGGCATATAACAGCATGTTTGGTAATGTAACTAGATTTTTAGCCTCTCTACACCCAGAGATATAAAGGGTCACAATAGCTAAACTAACCAAAGTACAGCAAACTGTAACTAACAAGCTTCACGAATAACGTATTGCATTTTCAAGCGTGATTGCCAGAAAACGTTGTGGAATCTTCGCGCACACCTTTAATAAACTCGTACTCCTAGAGTAGAGCACGAGAGTGTTGCAAATGTACTGCAGCTAGCCTAAATGGCACCGCGCATGCGCTGCATGGTCCGGTGCGCCGCAACAATGTTTGTTCTTCAAACGGATAACCCGAATGAACACTCAAGCGTGGGAAGCAGACCAGAAGTTCTGTCAGTTTTCCACGTTTGCGGTGTGCATGATTCTGCGTGCTTGCCCACAAATCGAGCTCTCACTGAGCAGCTAAAGCTTTCAGGGATGGCGAAGTATGTGCGGCCGGGTTTTTTTTTTTACTTATTTGTTGTGGTGTGGTGATTTTTTTCTGCATGCAAAGCACCGTTGCTTCTCGCAGTGCCGAGGTTACCGGCGAGCCACGCATGCATATTAAGCAGGCTTTATTCTCGTAACAATGATCACGTACTAAAAGTGCCAGGCTCCGTTGATGGAGGTTGTTCCTGACAAGAAACTTTATGGAGCACAAACTTTCACGCCTTTGTTGTGAGCCAACGCCTGGCGCACGTGTCAGACGCGAGAACCATGCCAAACCGCAGTGCAAGGTGATGCTTGGACACTGTACACAACCGAGGTAGCCGCGCGATCAGTGGGAGGCCTTGGGTGAGGAACGGTAGAATCCGTTCGGGGTTAAGAAAACCACGATGGCAGACTCGGGTATACACGGTAGGCCGCCCTGACGAGATTGTCGCTTCTTTCTTTGGAGGAAGCAGACGGGAGCGAGTATCAACGCCTACTTGCCTCGAGAGGACGGCAGGATGGGCGGAGGCTGACATAGGCGCCTCACGCGCAACACGTTCATGCAACGTTCAGAACAAGACAGCACAAGAACAAAGCAGAATAGATGCGTCAGAAGGCCATGGGAGGAGCACGAAATTTACCCACTCTTTGAAAGAAGCTGGAATCTCGCCGTTACTCTCTCCACCCACAGCACTAAGAGAAAGGTGTCAAGGTTCTGGGTTTCTCGTCATCCATCCGTCCATACATCCATCTAGTTATTCCAAAACGCGCGTCTCGGAAGATTCCGCAGCTTCCCTATTGTGCAGATGCCTTAGTCACCGTTGGAGGCCGTTGCGTATTGTCCAAAGGACGGGAACCAGTGACCAGCACGTCTCCGAAAATCAACCGTTGCTAAAGCGTCCGCAAATTCCCCGCAGCCTTTGCTCGCGGGACAACGTGTTCACGGTCCTGCCAGAGCTGTTGCCGGTGGCCAAGAGATATAGCGCAGAAATAACTAGCTGCACGCGTCCCTGAGTATGGTGTCCAAACATGCGCCTCGACAGTTCGAACAAACGACAGGTGTATGAGCATTGACAGACATCGTATGCACTCAGCTGAACGACGAGAATAAAGAAACCACCATATCGTCATTACAAACTTGCAGGGGCTTGTTAAGTGGAGCCGGCAATAAATAAACACAGTGGGCTGCTCTTGGTGAATCAAAGAGAAGTCGCTTGCACGCCCTTGAGAGTGTCAAAGAATGGCGCGAATAAGCGTCGTCGCGCCAGCATCTGTTTGTGCTCAATATCTTTTTTTTTTCGTTCGTTCGTAACAAAGCGAACATCACAGCGGCCGGCGAAAGAGTGTCGGTTGGTGCGCAATCACCAAGGAAAGTGATTAGGGTAGCAAACTGGGTTTCTCCATAGACGAAAACAAAACAACGCCCCTCGTGAAAACGCTGGAAGAACGAAAACACGCGAAACAAGAAACTTGCATGCCAGACGCAGCGACGAGAGCCGATATGTACTGAAAGCTGCGCACACTAGCGCCCACGTAATGGGTTCACGCTTGCCCGAGAGTCCGACCGCGCCATTGCCCTCTCACTGGAATACACTGCGAAGAGCAACGTTGATGACTCGGAAGTAATTATCTTCCTGCCCCTTTCGGCTAAACGGTGTGCTCGATTATGCTGAAAATGCTGTTCGACCCCTTTTTTCTTTCTTTCAAATACCGACCTTCCTTGCTGTGAGTGTACCAGTGAGCAGGCACGGTTTGTAGTCCACGCGACGAGTAATTTGGCGTTTAACCCTTTCTTTTATGCGGCCACTCTGTCCCGCCAAGGTCTCTGCGGGTGTGATTGCTGCGCAAATACTCGTTGCCCAGCCGATAAAGGCCAGGCCTCTTTCATTTGAGCTTTGCCACGTTTTTTCGGAAATGCTGCGAGGACAATTCGATATTGTTATCTTATTTTAGAGAGTAGCGGCGCCCGTTCTTGTGTTGAGCGTCGGCGTCCCTCGGCGTGACCGGGCGAACGCGCCCCTGCCACTGCTCGCGCGTTCGTCGTCGTCGTCTTCCGATGCCACTCATTATGCCAGCGTTCCCATACTGCCCTTCCCTCTGCGAAGACACTGACGGCACTGGCCCACTGACAGTCGGTGCGGTGATTTTAGCCTCAGATTATTTGCCTCAATATATTGCGAAATGAGAACACGTATCGAGCTGCGCTCAAATTTAGCATTAGAGACTATCGTAATTGTCGGAAACCTTTTTTCGTTTATGCATATATCCTACGGTGGCACGGTGTCTCTCTACGCTATGCCGCCGCATAGACAATGACGATAATTTTTCTCACGAACTGCACAATAGAACAGGTGTTCGACTCTCTCGTGGCACTGAAATACAACCACTGAATCTGTAGATTTTGGTGGCCGGGAAGCGGTGCTTGCCTATTACTAAGACACCTATGCGTATAGGATTGTTAACAGAAAATCACCAAGCACTTGTGAACAAAAGTAACGGGCGCTGTAAGCTTACCGGTTATTACTGAGAGACAGGTAACACAAAGTAAGAACACCTATTATAAAATAATGTCGACACCACGTACGTAAGGTCAACTTCAAGACTACGCACTGACAACGCTGACAAAAAACGTTCGTATTGCAAGTGACAAGTATATTAGGATTTCACGTATGTATGTATGTATGTATGTATGTATGTATGTATGTATGTATGTATGTATGTATGTATGTATGTATGTATGTATGTATGTATGTATGTATGTATGTATGTATGTATGTATGTATGGAATGTATTACCGCCTAATCTAATCCTTTGACTTGCATTCAGTTTACACTAAGCTATTGTTTATGCCATTGTTTATGATTGCAGTTCCGTCATGTTGTAACAGTTATTGCAAACGGGTGATGTCGAGCAAAATTCCGGACCTCCTAAACGCTCCTCCTGCGGGCGATGAGCCCACCGAGTCTGATTTATTAGCAGCCTTAAAAGAACTGAGGGATGGTCAAGCGGAACTTCTTTCAGAAGTCAAACTGATTCTAGCTAAGAACGCCAAAAATGACGGCATATTAAATGACATTCAGCAAAGACTTGCCAAAATTGAGAACTGCAGCTCGCTTGGCAAAATCAAGGCTCAGGTGAAAAAGGCTCAAGAGCTCGCTGAGAGCAACACAGACCAGATTGCTACTCTCGTGATCCGTTTGGATGATGCGCAAGATCGTGCGCGTAGTTGCAATCTGGTGTTTTTCGTGCTAGAGGATGAGGATGTGAAGGGTAAAAACTGGTGCGAATCTCAGAAGAAAATTATTGATATCTGTTGAAATCACTTTAAGGAACCAACCGAACCCAAGGAAATTGAACGCGTCCAAAGACTTGGATCATTCTCCCTAAACAAAACCAGACCCATTCTAGTCAAAATGACCCACTTTAAAGAAAAAGAAAGAATTCTTCTCGCTAGCAGAGAATGCAACGCTCCTGGCAGTAATGTTAGCAAGGATTTCTCAACTAGCACGCGTCTGGCCCGTAAACGCCTGATAGAGTTGTGAGACTCTCCAGTGTGCCTTGAATAGACTGGATGACAGGCCATTTACGGAAGCGAAGATCTTGGGAGCCTCGCCTCACAGTTCATTAGCCCAGAAAGCAGTTCGAGCACTTTTTCACTACCTGAAGGCAACACCCTCGAGTGCCCGACTATAGACATCCTTCACCTATGTTCTCTCTCTCTCTTCTTTTTTCACTCCCCATTCCCCTCCCCGCGTGTAGGGTAGCAAACTGGACTCAGTCTGGTTAACCTCCCTGCCTTTCCTTCTTCCTCACTCTCTCTCAAGAAATCGCAGCCTTCTAAATCGACGCTTCGTCATGACAAACTTACTGCTGGTAAAGACACATACGTAAATATTTGACCACGCTTAGGGGGGCTTAGTCCTAAGCTAGTAGGTTTAATCGCAATTTAAAGAGGCTCAAGAATAATAATTATAAAAATTAAGTATTTCAGGCAAGCGAAATTCTCCAGTGACTCGCGCACGTGGAAAATATATGACACTGCAGCTAAAGCATATGACACTACTTTAGCCCCGCACTAAACGCTATTTCCTAAAATTCACATTGCCCAAATTGCTGCTGACTAACCCTAAGCAGTTTTGGAAAATTATTAATCGTAAACAAAGTAAAATGTCTGTGTATCTCAAAGACGATACTGGCGAAAACGTTTCCGATATTGCAGTACCAGAAACACTGAATTCTATGTTCTCTTCTGGTTTTGCTAAAGAATCTGACAGTGCCTCCCTCACTTTCCATTATTTGATCACCCAGTTAGGCCAGACATCACATTTTCCCCCGAAGGCATTGCCAAAATAATTGATTCACTAAAGCTGACTTCATCTTCAAGTCCGGACGATATCAATTCGAAAGTGTTTAAAAGTACTAAATGCGTAACAAGTGTTATATTGTCTCACATTTTTCAACAGTCGCTGTCATGCAGCGCCCTGCCTCGTGATTGGATGTTGGGTAAGATTTTTCCGTTCCTAAGAACTACTGCCCAATTTCTCTACGTAGTGTCGGCTCGAAAATCATGGAACACGTCATGTACACCCATACAATCAACTTTCTGAATTCCGTGAAATTTTTTAATGCAAGTCAACATGGGTTTCAAAAGTGTTTCTCATGTGACTCACCTGGCACTTTTTCTTCACGACATTACTACTAACATCGATCAAAACAAACTCGCTGCCGCCCTCTTCATCAATTTCAAAAAGGCATTTGACAGAGTCCCACATATGCGCTGACTACTAAAACATCCCCTAGTCCTAGTCTGGATTAAATATTTTCTTACTAACCGATAACAATTCGTGCATGCAAAGAATACTTCATCAAATTTGTCTCGTGTTTTATCTGGCGTGCCACAAGGCACTGTTTCGGGTCCGCAACTTTTCCTCATCTACATTAACGACCTACCCAGTAACATTTCTTCAAAGATGCGCCTCTTCGCAGATGGCTGTGTCTTTATCGTCCAATCCTTGACATAACCCATAACTAAGCACTCCAAAGGGATTTACTAAAATTAGATAAATTTTGCAATGATTGACAATGCATGTTAATACTAACAAAACAACTTTGGTTTCCTTTTATAGGCGGCATGCGCACCCAGTATTTAAATAGTTTCTTAATGGCAACAACATCTCTTCACAATGTGATGCATAATACCAACGACCTAACTTGGACAGCACATATGACCAAGATTACTAACGACACTAACAGTACCTTAGGTTACCTCAAATGAAATCTAACATTTGTCTCACCTTCTGTAAAATTATTAGCCTACAAAACACTAGTCTAACCCAAATTAGAATATGCTTGTTCTGTTTGGGGTCCTCCCGAACGCGCTCTAACCGATCTAATTGAATCAATACAAAACCGCGCCATTCGATTTGTATATCTGATCACTCTTACATTACCAGCGTAAGTAACCTAAAGAAAGAAGCGCGTCTACCAACTCTTCAAGTTCGCCGCAAAATCGCAAGGCTTTCACTGTATCACATTTTTTTCATGTTTTGCCTCATTGGTCTCCCATCAAACCCGCTCATCGCATCTCTCAATGCATCAGCCATGTTAAAGCTGTATACCCCCCCCCCCCCCCCCCCTCCTCGTCGTAGTTGCCGCATCGTCGCGCACCTTCAGTAGTTCTTTATCAGAACAGCCATTGACTGGAAAAATATTCCCTCTGACATCGTCCTTCACGTCAACCCTGTTCAGTTCAAAGTCGTTGTTTAGTCTCTCTTTGTAAACAAACTAACTTTGTAACCATCAAGTCCGCCCACCCATCATGTAAAACCCTGTGTACGGGGTCCTTGAAGTATTTCCAATAATTAAATAAATAAAAATATTATGTCCCTCAGAAACACCGCTTTTAAAGCGCATAGGCCGTGCGCATCAACGAAAGTTCCCTCTGTTTTATTAATTGCTGCTGGCCTGTTGGTCTGAAATAGCTCCTCACTCTTTTTCAATGAAAGGCACAACCTTCTCTAACGCACTTACATGTATGTACCTTCACCGATGTGAACAACCAAATAGCTTTGACACTTTCATTTCGGACCAACCTACTCCTCTCTCACAGTTGATACATCCTCTATTGAAACAAACTGTCGCGATAGGCATTTAATGGGCATTTAATTTAATTTTAGTCCACCGATCCCTCAATGACATAAAAAAAGAACACACTACTTGCCTGTTACTAATCTCCCCTTGCGTTTCGGTATTTCTCTTTTGCCCGACCTCGAAACAGACTTTCCGTCTAATTTTTTAAGCTTGCCTGTTGTGCAAGACATCTGTTATGTGTGCAGGCAAACTTACGCCTACTTTCGGCATATGTTGAAGCACCTAAATCTTAGAACGAAACAGGACATGTCTCTACACTTCAGCGTTCGTTGGTGATCTCATAAGTACACGATTCATTGTCGAAACCGAAGTTCCCTGGTTTCATATGGTGTAGCGAAACCATCGCCGCATCGCACCTTCAACGTTAACGCGAATATACGGCGGGACCTCGTGCGTTACTTTCTGTTCGTGTTTCAAAATGAACGCCGATGCTATATCTATCTTAATTTTAATTCTGTTTGGTTTTAATAAGCTTTATTTATCCCTTTCTTCTCTTAGACCTAACAAGTCGAGTAAAATCTAGCAGTTGAGGGTAGGATTTCAGACTTGGTAGAGGGTAAAATTACGGCACAGGATTGTGAAGTAAGGACGCCTTGCCTGTGTCAGCTCATCTTTTGTGCGCCTGTACTGAGAACCGTAGTTTACGACAATGTAAGATCGTTTCGCACTTTGCTGCGACCACAAAAGGCGGGGACCAGGGATTTATGCGGAAAACAAATAAGTTAACCATTGGGTACAAAAAAGGAACGAGGCGTTTTTCAACGCAGCGTCCTTCTGTTACGATTCTTTTTTTTCTTTGAGCACTTAACGTTATAATTGCTGTAAGGCTTCACTCTCTCCTCATTCCATTTTCCCATTGCTCTGGACGAAACCGGTGCAGACATGTTATAGTAACTGACTCAACCAACTGTGTTGCACGCTTACGTTTCTCAGTCTTTGTTCCTGAACTATCTCTTGCTACCATGAAGGCTAGAACGTCCTTTTTTTCAGCATGTCGTTTTACTGTTTATTTTCTAGGGGAATTTATGAATTGACGCCAGGCAACATATCTATATAACTCGCGGTTATTTTCTTTGACTGCTGAGTAAAACTGCTGCAAATATTTTTAAAATTGCGAAGCATAAAATGTCTACTACTCAATATCTGCATAAAAAAAACTGGTATATTTTATAACCTGCAGATTTCAAACCACTTAAAGAGTAAAGATATATCGCCAAAAAGGTTAAATTTATGCATCAATAAGAAGTCTGCCAACAATGTGCAATTGGGATAGCAATCTTTAGTTTTCTTTTCCCTACATGTATTATGTGACGTCGCCTATTTATTAATACTAATTGAACTATATATTTTCATTTAAAGCTACAGGGTTACAGACATGAGACAATAATTTATCGTATATAACGATCGTTTGTGTTAGAGGTGATCACAACTGTAACAGAAAAATAAACATTTGCAAAATTTTATATTTTCTGCTCTAGAAATTTAATTAATTATACCGAAACTGATATAACGGCTTCCTACCTGCTTAAGTCATTTATTCCTTGCAGAGCTTTCATATTCCAGCATCTCAGACATAACTTCTTGCGACGTAGTCGACTGTTTAGCAGAAGGGCGTGCGTCAGACTCGACATTATCACTGTTGTGTGTTAAATTATGGGACCATGGGAAGAAGAAGAAGAAGAAGTAGTAGAATAAGAAGAAGAAGAATTTATTTGTTTAATTCAAGAAGGGTGTGACCAGGCATACAGCGCCAAAAAGGCATAACTGCCCATACCATTCTGGCTTGCGTATCCAACCTGGGACCCGCTACTGCACTAAAACGTGCAAATTAAGTGAAAGGAATATAGTCCCGACTGGGCATGCCTGTTGAAGGCTAACGCAAATGCTCTGGGGCCTTAAGAAGAGCCGGCTACCGAAGAGGCCACCGAAAGCCACCGAAAAGCCGGCTATGCCAAGCATCAAACACTAGCTCCGGCAAGGCTGGAACAACAACAAAAAAAAGAAGAAATATATCAGTGAAACAGAGCATCCCTCAGCTCAAGCGAAGCCTGCTATACATAAAATGGACATGAGCAGAGTGCGCTTTATTGGCGCGACATGCTAACGTCCAGTAATAGCGTGTGCTTTCAGAACTGTTTCCAGGAGTTCGCTATTTCCGGGAAATTGACCTTCAGTGGCTGGCTGCGAAAGCACCCAGATGCCTCGGGAAGTCCAGCCGCTTTTCCTTACTTTTGCGAAGTCTAGTTCAATATTCATATCGCGTGCAGTAAAGGTGTCCTTACCGCTTAATGAAGCGCATACTTGATGACAAAAACAGGTTTATTGAAGTTTGGACAATGGTGTAGGGCTCTGCTTCAAGTGAAAAATAATAGCAATCAGAGCATTCGTTGACAGCCCGGGCCTCGTCGAAGAAGTGGGCAGTGAGGACATCACGCCTCCTCTGTGAAGTGATTTCGCTCCCATCTCGCGTTTCATCCGCTACTGCCCGAACTCGAAAAGACCAGTGCAGGGCCCACATACGGCGCCCCCTTGTGTCCTGTTTAAGCGGCGTACGCTACGCTCACTCTCCCGTACCACGACAGATGGCGCGAGCGGTATACAACAGTACTGATGACAGAGCTCTGTTAACTTCCACCTCAGCGGCTTACGTGTTTATTTTCATTTTTCTCTCAAAAGACCCGATTATTCTTAGTGTTCCGCAAGTTCATCCGTACATCTTGATTTAGCTTTCTGACCGACCATATCGAGCAAGAATGGCGCGCTATGATCGCAAAATTGGGTGGAGGTGCAGCTAGACGTGGACAGTCGTTTACCAAAGCTATTAATGGTGCTGTTCAACGCCTTCGCAAGAGCATGGCTAAATCACCGTTCGCACCATAAGCGCGTTTCTACACCTTTTCGCTATCTTGAGGATGCGAAAGAGGAAAGTAATTTATACTCACGGAGCAATGCACAGGGGTCCTGAGGGCTCAACCCCCAGATAAACGCCGTCGACTGGCCAAACAACTGCGCTTAGCGTGCGAATTTTTAGACGGTTAAAGACAAGGCGAGAGTATGTGCCGCTGTTACGGCGCCGTACTTGCGAAATGGTGAGCATATACAGGTTACTGCGCTAACGCGGCATATAGGTTTTGTGTGACATGCCGCACAGGCAACACTGACACCTACACAGATTAGACACTTCCCGTTGCTCTTGGGTTTAGAGCCTATTCGAGCTTTCTATATGCAGTGCACGAAAGGACCTCATCTTCTTGATTGCTTTCTTTTTCTTT
Organism: Dermacentor andersoni; assembly: GCF_023375885.2. Classification (NCBI taxonomy): domain Eukaryota; kingdom Metazoa; phylum Arthropoda; class Arachnida; order Ixodida; family Ixodidae; genus Dermacentor; species Dermacentor andersoni. The sequence goes on along the minus strand of NC_092819.1, from coordinate 15,584,552 downwards.
GTTTCTTTTCCACTTCATTTTTTATGATTTTTGAAACGGCGGGCTCAGTCAGTTGCCAAACTAATTTCAGCTAATAAACAGCAACTCTTCGCAAGCCAACGCTGCTCTAGTCCTGCTGTCGCTTGGGGTGTAGTGAACCAAGCAACCTGTTAAGGACATAATATCCCTTAAGAAACGCCAGTGCGTCATCGTATCCCATATTCAGCCTCTCAGCATTAATGCTATCGGCACGTCATCACGGCCGTCACCTTTGTGTCGCCAGCCGTAATTATCTCGCTGCCGCGCACAGCTATTGAACTATGCAAATATTGCCAGATCGTCTTTTTGTGATGAGAAGAAATGCCACCCAGCTGCCCCTATTTTTGGTGTTACTTCAGTTGCTTCCGTAGCTTCATGTTACAAGATTTCGCTACAGTGCCTTTTGTTTTGATCTCCCCGCTTTTCTTTCTTTGCGGCAGCCATGCGCGCAATATCTGGCGAGAACGCGCGCCATGTATAAGAAAATTAGCGCTGCATTTTACGTAGTGATTTGTCGATATCGCTTGCCTTTCGTGTTACTAGTGTACATTAAGGTCAATCAACAAATCAGTATGCGGCCATTCGAATTTGCGAACAAAATTGGCCGTTCCGTCTGCATACCTGATCACGGTGCGAGCAATATTTTAAATGTCAATATGGACCAAATAGTTCCATTCAGGTGAGCCGTATCATTCTCAGTCGGCAACCAAAGCTGCGATTTGATGCATCGTGTGAACCACCCGTAAAAGGATGCAGTCACCATGATCATGGCTGTTTTATAAGAGCGCACAAGAGAATCGACATCGGACACATCTCGCGAATGCTACCAATAGTGATGGCCGCAATCTGTAAGGCACAATATAGTTTACCGCTGTAACCACAGAGAACGTTCTGGCAGCGCCAGCAACATAGACAGCCTGACGAATAGGTTAAGGTTCGTTTTGCTTGCCCATGAAATTGTAGACACGTGATCTATTAGGATATCAGCAAAATAATATTCGCATGTCATACTCTCTCTTTCCTTCTTGAAGTGCGATGGCCATTTTCTTGAAAATGCGTTTATTTCAGTGAATATTATGTGCGCAGCTTGGCCTTTTGTATTTATAGTTCTTTTTCTGGAAAGCGAGTAGCTGTCATCCAGTTGATTTGCAGCACGAAGCTATAGGAATGATTTTTCATTTTCGTTATCACATTGCCTCGAGTTGTCAATTAATTTTCTGTCACTCTGAGATCTGCTAGCCTCCTAGTTAGCTCAGATGACAGAGTGACTACCCCGGAAGGCGTTAGCCCCTGGTTCGAATGTTGGGCCAGGACGAATTTTCCTTCACCTGTGAAGCTTTCTTTCTGAGAAACCCGTTTGGGTTTCCTTTGAAGCTTTGTACTACAATTCAGTTGGATAACAATTTATATCTTTCATCTACTTTCCTTCGCCTCGCAGGCTTCCGCAGAACTGATTTACCATATTCAGTCTTTTTTCCTTCTCAGCAAGAGAAAGAGAATGGCAAAGGAAAGACAGGGAGGTCCATGAGACTTCATCTCCGGTTGGCTGTCCTGCACCGAGGAAGGGGGAAAGCGATGCGAAAGGTGACAGAAAAACAAGAAGAGACACACACACTATACAGAACTTCCTTCTCAGCAACTTCTTTCGTTAGCGCCTGTCTTGTTTGCTTCTCTCTTGTGCCTATATGTCTCTTTTGCACTGTAAGTAAAATGCCAACGTTATTACATAAACGGACATCGAGGTGATGCCCCCAAAATCCATGCTCACTATAGCACCATCCTTCGGTTTCAGCCGACAAATTCAAGTTTCACGCGCAAGCAATTCGACTAATTGTGACCACTAAGGATTTTTTTAAAGGAACAGTAAAGAAAACTATTACTAGTAAAGCTAGATTGAAAGGCTATAGGATTCTATAATAACGAATTCGCCATTCGTAACGAGAACAGAGTTTTTCTAAGCGAGGAAATGGCAAAAATGAAACACCGGCGTGCCACGACCTTTTTCGATCTGTGGTGACGCCAGCACTAGCCGATTCACAGAAAGCGGCAGAGAGGAAGGTCACGTGATGATTACGTCAACTCATCTCCTCTGGCGAGAGCGTCTCAAATAGCTTAGTGGGGCTTTCGGTGGCAATTTTCTACACATCCAAATCATGTATTGCCACGCGAATACGACGATATATTTCTAGTCAAATAATACACCAATCTAACCCGGCTTAATATTTTCCTTTAGTGTTCCTATGACGTGCACCCAAAGCCCAATACATTCACGTTTTTGCATCTTCGACTCTTTGGAATGCGCACGCTGTGGGCGGCTACCGTTATCACAGCGGAACTCCTTAGCCACCAAAATGGGGGGAGCTTGTCGGAGAGGAAGGTTGAGGATGTGCTTTTCCTCCTCCTCATCATCATCGGCAATATTTGTTGATCCGGCGCAGGTGCGAGCTGCCCCTCTTTTCACAGATATAATAGTAATCTGCTCATCAGTGACTATGAGTTTCGAAATAACATGGAGTACCTAAGCGAACTGGTTAAAAGGTTATTAACATATTATGTTTATTTATCTAATCAGTGTTGCAGGAAGCTGGCAGCACAGGAACACACAATATCGTAGTAAAACGATGTGCTAACCGCCCCCGTAAGAGCTTTAGAAACCCGATAAGTGATATATTCAAAAGATTTCAAGGTTTCAATTTTAGTATTAAGCATGCGTGAGACAAACGTTGGTGGTAAAGATGATTTCCAGTAAAGTACGTCGAGTATTGCAACGTACACGATTCCCATAAAATAACAAACAAGAATAGCGCAACTGACGCATCATTCTCAAGTCTCTTTTCTTCTATTTTTTTCCTTCCTTGGTTCTAGCTGAATTTAACTTGTACGCTAAATCTCGAGAATCTGAAGGTGGTATTATGTATGTTTCATGAAAAGTATATCGTATGTTCATCTGCTGTATGAACGACGCATGTGTTAGTGTTTAGGCATGCTAAGGTGTCCTTTTCATGTTATTATTATTTATTTTATTTGTTAACCTATTTACTTATCTATTTATTTCTTTAAGCAAATTTAATATTTTTTTCTAAGTGAAACGGGGTAGCCAGAAGCATGCTGCGCCTAAGCTTACCAGTTTGACCTCGTTGAATATCAGTCCAGCTCAATAATCTGACTCCCAATTGTGTCCGCAAGAGATATAAATATCAGTTTAAGCCTGGGCTTCACTTAATCCCACCCTGTTTGCTGTGGTTGTATGCCCTCATGCTGCAAGACCAATTCGCCCAAATCGCCACCATGTCCATAGTTTCTTCGTACACAGAAGAAATATATGCGGTGCTGCTGCTAATCTTAATGAGGAATTAATAAGTATTCGCAGATGCGACCCCCCCCCCCCCCCCAACGCATTTTATAATAAACCGATACGCAGTCATCGATATTTCGACTACACCAGTAACCATTCAAGACATAACAGATGAGTGATACTTGTCGGAAATGGTAAAACGTATGGTAATAAATGGTGAACGCTTAAAAGGCGACAGGGCTGCGACGCAGGCGTTGGTTAGGCGATTTACGCCAGCCAACGCCTCGCCAACACTTCCCTCGCGGCGGTTCATGATGGCTATAAGCAGGCGCTGCGGCAGCGCACCCGGCTAAATGCTATGTTCGTTTGTACGCGGAGCGTTTGGGAGCGCTGAAATCACGGCGCGGAAGCGGACATCTCATGTCGTATTGTTTTGTATTTCGCAGGCATCTGCAGTAAGCGAAAAACAGTAACGCCTAATATATATAAACTAGGAAACAGTTTAATCGGTCGTTTTTCAAAGCGCTCTACAACTTTACAATCGCAATATATCGCCTAATTTCGTTGCTTCCGAAGTTGGTTAACCAATCTTGAGAAATTATGCAATTAAGCAGAATACAAAAACAATAGTGCCATTTACTCCATACTTAGCAACATGGGTTTGGTCGCGTCGTCTTGGAGTGCATAGGCATATTTTTAAACTTTGGCTAAATTTAGCTGGGACACCCTCTATACACGCCCTAAACCGAGTGGTGGGTGGTGGTGTCTTCGTCTTCATTCAGATGCAGCGGAAGACTTAAACGTGTAGCGGTCTTTCGGTCGTTTTTCGATGATGATGATGATGATGATGATGGCCTCATGTTATGGCTCATACCCACACTGGAGGATTGGCCAAGAATTGCGTGCTCAAACGATTACCTATTCTTTTGAAGAGTTACAAATGCGATGAGAAAAAGAAGAAGAAAAGGAAACAAACAAAAACAAACAAATTGCAAGAGAACAATCAAAAAGTTATTCGTTTTATTGATTGTACGTAACCCGCAGACGGCATCAAACACGTCCCTGTGGCTGACCCCTATAACTGACGCACCGAAAGATAGTATGATTTTTGGTGATAATATTAACCCTAATTTAGCAAGCGGTAGTCCTAGATGTCTTTTTCTTAACAATTTGTATCGCCGACATACCAAAAAAAAAGTGATCTAGTAATTCTGTTTCTTGGCAATATGGGACTCAGAGGCGATAGCGTCAGACCAGTCAGTCCTGTGCAAATGTAGGTTTAATGGAGGGACACGGCAGCATAATCTTGTGATCGCTATCTTGATGGACACCGCTGGATTTTCCACGGTAATTTGAGGTGCTCATATTCTGTCCATGCTGTGATTGATTCATTGACATCTCTATGAATTGAATATTTCTTATATCTAACTGCTGTTATGTGTGCCACTAATGGAAGAACCGGCATTATAGGTCCACTCAGGGATGCTCGCGCTAATGAGTCTGCCATTTCATTTGAATGTAAGCCACAGTGGCCAGGTACCCATAATAGTTTTGGAGAATTCAACTGCAGAGGAACTAATGTTAGAAACGTCTTTAGAGTTGGCGAATTGGATGAAGCTGATAGCGAAGTACAGATCGAAAGGGAATCTTTTATAATAACCGCACTTATTGAGTTCGACGGGAGTTTCCGAAGCGCTAAATTAATTGCTAGAAGCTCGGCTTCAAGAACGGGTGTGAAATCTGGCAGTCTCAAGGCGAATGACCAGCCAAGCGGAAGCGAGAAAATGCCTACGCTCACCTTTTCGTTGTTCACTGAAGCGTGTGTAGCTATTACGTTGTTTGTACGCGTGCCAGGTAATCTTGCAACAGGTTATTAAAAAAAGTGGTTGATTGAAACTTAGAGTTTGGGGGGGATATGTCATCAAAATCTATCTTAATATTCTGATATGATTCGGATGATGGAATTACCTCTCGACTGTTCACATTCAGATTATCTAATTGTTTTTGTACGAATACAATCTGTGGAGTGTGAAAGCGAGGCCAATGAGCAAGAAAGAAGTAATTAGGATGGTTAATAAAGGTGTATTCAGATCGTCTAAGCGGCAAGCTGTAAAATTTCAGAAATGCTTGAATTGTTAAGATGCGAAATCTGCAGTGCAATGTTGGAAGGCGCGCTTCTAGACAGATAAAATTAATAGCCACAAACCTGGGGAGTCCTAGACACAGGCGTAGGGCCTCATTTTCCAAAAGAACCAGAGGTTTTATTTTATAAGCTTAGCCGCCTGAGAACAAGGCACACCCAAATTCCAGTATGCGGCGCATATACATTTTATAAATCATGAACAGTGAATCCCTACGTAGTCCATATTGCCGGTTACTCATTCTGCGCAGAATACCTAAAGCACGTTGTGCCTTACACGCTGCACTTTGTATGGTGGTAAGCCTTACTTCTTTTTCTTCTTCTTGTTCTCCCTCTTCTTCTTCTTCTTCTTCTTATTATTATTATTATTATTATTATTACTTTTTTTCTCTATGGTGATGGCGATCGCGTGTATTAGGAAGTGGCCTGATCATGATGAAGGCAAGATGACGATGGTTGTCGGCGTAAGGGGAAGGATGGACAGGCACAGCAAATCCACTTACCGATACTTAATTACGGCGAGGCTATGAAGGTTACAAGCCAAAACAAATGTACAAAACAAATAAAAGAAGGAAGTGAAACACTGTCGCTTCTGCAGCTACAGGTGCATCTAATGAGTTCATCAAGCACAACCACTCATTAAGACACCGGTGCCTGTGAAAAAAAGAGAAAATATGGTAGCTGCGAAGCAGGGAAGAGAGAAGAAAGAATCAGCCATTACGGTCCGTTATGACGGCGCCACCTTTTTACATAATGAGTCGCCGAACTGGAACTGCGGCAGTTTTAGCATTGGATGCGCGGACTTCCCACCTTGGAATCCAAGATTGCGTTCAGCAATATTTGGCAGAGAAAGAAGAACGATCTGAATGAAAAGACACTGTTGCAGGCCGATCTATCTCCCTCCTCGAATGCCCGTTCCGAGAAAAATGCTGCCAGGCTCTAGTGACAGCTAAATCTCGCCGGAGGAGCAATTCGTATTGATGCCCGCGAGGTTTGATCGAACAAAAGAAAAGCCGGCAGTCATCCTTCAGATAAAACGTATGTTTCGCTTTCTTTATCATCGCTCCTCCTCGGATTCCGTTGCCTTTTTTTTGCTGAAGTGCTTATTTGCGGAGCAAGTTCCGCTAGGGGGCGGAATGAGTGCCGCGTTATGACTTGCCTGGGACAGCGGATAAGCAGCTCGGAAACAACCTTGAGCGAACCTATTCAGAATAGCAAAAGAAACGATCAAGACTTAGGGCACGGTTCAGATATATAGAATAACGCACCGAATTTACATTTGCTCTGTGTTGTTTTCATGTGCAAAGAAAAGAAATAAATATTACGTTACAAAGGGGAGGGAGGAGGGGGAACGACATGAGAACCACGACGTTCGAAGCCCTTATCAATCAACGAATGCGTCGAGATCTTTGCATTGATGCGAAAGACAGTTCGTAATCGATTAGCTTTCAGTGAGGATGAGAAGCTTTGAACCGACGAGTTGCCGAGAAGAGCGCAGCGCCGAAGCTGTGCTGCGAGTTGCACTCCCGCAAGGATACGCCGCTCGAGCAAAGTCAGCAACTACAACGAATCTAGCCATAAAACACCGGATCGTTACACCGCAACGACGCTGTTCTACAGAGCCGTTGCGGCTTGCTCAACGTCTTGCGAATCCCGCAAAGCGCTCTCACGACACAGTGCAGAAGGAGCGTCGAGGATTTCGACATGACGGAGAGCATGAACCCAGGCTACACGAAAGCGATACAGGAAAACCGCTGCCAATGTGGCGGCTCCGTTGACAAAAGGAAGAAAGAAAAAAAAATAAAAGAAGAGAGAGAGAGAAAAAAAAAAAGAGGAAGCATATACGATTACCTAAGTCCAAAAAGTAATAGGCTGAAGGAGGTCGGAATGACTGATGAAACCGAGGGAACCGGCGCCTTCCAGGCTTTGAGACATCGTCGGTTATGCATGAAACTCAACTATATATATCTCAGCCAGTCCACCCGAACCCAAGGCAACGCCTTGGTCAATCGAAGCTTCTGGTGTGATGAAATATATGTGCAGGACAGCGAAGGGACGTGGTTGTGGAGCGTGCCGGGCAACGATTGATTTTCTCCGCGACGAGGCATAAAGCGTCCGTTCCTCTCCGACTAGAGGCGCACAGGAGGAGGCGAAGTCGAAGAATGTGCGTTGGATCGATATGAACATGTACATGATGCGAATGTGTGTCTACTTTCTATATTCTTGGCATATGTTTCCTTAGGAAAGCAATGCGACCGTGTTTGCGTTCGAAAACCGTTTTGAGTGGCCCCCATGGCTGAGGACTCTAAGCGCCTTTGGATGTATTTCACCTAGAAGATAGGAATGAATCCTCACTGCCGCATCACGCTGACAATAAACCTACGTTCAAGGTTTATATTACCGCTCTTACTATGAGTCTACGCACAGATCTTAGTTTTCTAAATGGCACTTTAGCCTTTACTACTATCCTCCAGCTGCTGAAACTTGAGTTGTAGAGAATGTATGCAAACTGAACCCAAAAGTTTAGCTACAGAAAGCGCAAACAAACCGAACGCTGAAGCGAAATTCGGTGCGATCCCGTGACTAACAGTGGTAATTCTGCGCTACTTCATCAGTAGAAAGGTTTTGTAAATTTCTTTCACCTCACGTTTTCCTTTTCGATTTCTCGAAATAAGTGTACTTTGCTGTAACCATTGTTGTTAAAAAAATGGCTTGTTCAGAGAAGGGCATGCACTGGACCATATTCAACGTTAGATATCTCGCTAGCAAAAACGCCACCAAACTACGCCTGCTGTAGGTGTTATATATTTTGTAGAAATCCACGACACGCTTTTAGTATGCTCTCGCACATACATGTCACCAGCATTTAACTGTGGAGAAACGCGTGTATCACAATTGCACGTCCTGATGCCGCACTCACGAAGTCTAATCGTTATCAGCAGTCTTTTTGACGTTGCGGCGTCAAGCCTGCGTCATGTGGCATAATTGCGAACGCTGTCAGTGCTGTAGCGGCAATGTCGCTGTTTTCATTTTCTTCGACAAGCGCAATGTGTTAATGAGAACTCTTACCACGCACCCTGAAAATAATTTTCTGGTGATGGTGGGAACGAAGCTGAATAGCTCAAATGTCTTTTTTTTTAAGCTTTACTGGCCGCGAACTTGCGATTTCGCCGTGGCGGTGCTCCGAGGAGGCACATGACATCACAACGCGCGCCTCACCACGGATATTTCTCTCCCTCTCTCGCTCCCTCTCTGCGCATGCGCCACTAGTAGCACCGAGCCACAGGTGTTCCGCCGCTGCACAGCGCCGCGCCTCCGCCGCCACCATTTGGTATGACGTCACACCGTGTTCCTCGTCGTTGCGCTCGCCTCCACTCGCTTCGCCAGCTGCGTCGCATGCCTGATAACATGTCGGAGGATTGAAAAGAAGAGCTCGCGTGCGCCGCACCCACAGTCGAGGCGGCAGTATGAACGGCTACAATTCTGATAAGCAGGAGGAGGCCTGGAATCGACATGGGAACGAGATGAAGAGGGAACGAATCACCCAGGAAACAGACGAATAGCGCGCCGAACGACTGGCTAAACGCCGCAACATAGCTAGACAACCAGACTAACCTTGTAATCAAGATTCAAACGGTCGTATACCGCCATGGCGACAGTGGCATAAGAGAGAGAGAGAGAGAGAGAAATAAGTGATAAGAAGAGGGCAGGGGGGTTTAAGAAAGCTGAGCCCAGTAGGCTACCCTGTTCGGGCAAAGGGGAGAAGGGGACTGAAAGATGAAAGGAGGGAGAGGACTTCATATTTTTCACAGACGCACGCACAACGAAGCGTTCATACTTCCGTTCATCACAAGCGGTCGTACAAGCTGATGCATCTCAAGAAGCGCTGGAACGCTTGTGTAGCTTTGTACATCGCAGACGCATGAGACCACAGTGCTAGAGAATATTTGTTGCGTAAAAGACTTATCATTTCCTTTCGTGGCATCGAGGTGGGGCTGGCAGTGGTTATGATGTCGAAACAGGCGGGTTAAGCTTGGCAGTCAAGATCGGCAATTACTCCATTTGTATTTTTACATATCTAGAACGGTTTAAAACAGGAACGGACAACTTAAAGATGACTGGACTGGCGCTGGACTAGAACTGGTTTACTAACAAACAGGAACTACAGCCAACTACACTGCTAAGAGCAATATACAGAAGAAAATAAAAAGAAAGGTCGAAGAAAATTATTAAAACTTTTAATGTTCTGTGCCCGCTCTCTTTTCAATGCGTGTTTCTTGTCTTTCTTTTTCGCGTTGCATATATGTAAGAATACTCAAAATCAAAAGCCCAGCTTTCTGGATTAGCTGGGCCTACAGCGCCCGTCTAAGAGTAAATTTTGTCACCATATGAATAAAAGTTCAATTTCATGACGAAACGCAAGCGGAAGGCGAAGTATTTCTCTTCGGACCATCTCATCACTTTCTGGAAACACTAGACGTACACAATCCTGCTGAAATGCTCTTCTCTGACTCACATTGCAGGGGCCATAACAAGCTACCTTGTAAGAGTCCGAGTAAATGACTCAAAATACTGTCAGTTGCTCTCACATGAAAGCTGAGAATTCACTAGAGCAGTCGATGTCAGAGGCTGGCGTTTGTCAAAAAGCGCAAATGCACCGTAACGTTGTTCCCATGCATTTTAATGCAAGAGCACTTTAGCCAAGCGCTTTGTATGTTTTGAAGTAAATATGTATGATGCCAGTTGAGAAATCGTTTAATGCGACCTGCCGTGGTTCCTCACTGGCTATGGTGTTAGGCTGCTGAGCACGAGGTCGCGGGATCGAATCCCGGCCATGGCGGCCGGATTTCGATGGGGGCGAAATGCGAAAACACCCGTGTACTTAGATATAGGTGCCCGTTAAAGAACCCCAGGTGGTCAAAATTTCCGGAGTCCTCCACTACGTCGTGCCTCATAATCAGAAAGTGGTTTTGGCACATAAAAACACCATAATTTAATTTGTTTAATGCGTGGTCACTATTTATAAAATCAAAATTATTCCGCGCAGCAGTGATCTTATTTTTACTCAGCATGTTTACTTGCAGAGAAAGATAAAGCATACTAAGGCTGAAGCGCGACGAAATTCCCAGAACCGTGCGCATGTTTTTGACAGTTGCAGCCACAACATAAGAGAAATACGTAGACGAGCGTAGGTGCATTGACCGTGAAAACTCAAACAGGCCAATAAACAGCCTTTGCGCAGGCGTGGCAAAAAAATGTGGGAGAATGTTTTGAGGTCGACAAAAAAAAAAAAAAAACGTCTAGTAAATGCATGCTTGACGTTAAAAAACTGAACAAGAAAGCTTTCAGCGTGTTCATTTGTAACACGTTTTTATTAAAGAAATAGATTTTTAGCTACAGGAGAATGGTTGCCGTAGTAAAGCTGTGTGGGAGTCTCGCCTTCACCCTCCCCACACCATCTACCCAAAAGAAAAACAGCCTCGCTATGCAGAAAAAAATTACAAGGCTCAACACTTCATACACTTTATATAGGAAGTTAACCCTGCGTGTCTGTAAGGCAATAATGCGTAATTTTTAAGTAGAATATACGCTCTAATTTACAAAATAACGTGCGTTACAATTTAAAATTTACAACACAATTGAACGTGCACAGATAAAAGCACGGACAAACTGAAGACACTATATAGGGCGCACATTTACATTGTGTTTGAATACAGCTCATTTCGATGCTTCATTGTTCAGAACAACGAACATATTTTTCCGCGCAGCACGCAGGTACAAGAAGTGACGCATTTTAAGATGATCTAATGTGATTTACTTTGCTACTTACGACTGTAATTATAACCTTACAGAATTATGTGCTTCAGATATAGGCTTCAGTTTCCTGAACTCATTCTGTTTTAAGAGGAAGGTTTAGCACGAGGCCAACTCTTGTTTCCGTAACCAAATACATGAAAAATGCGCAAGTAATATTATTAGACAACAACTAGACAGATAAACAACTATGTTGCGTTTTCAAGAGAAAGTTAAATTTTAGCGACTCTAAGAAGCAAAATGTTGATCTAGGAGCTAGATTTTCGTTCATAACTTCTAAAAATTGGTAAGTAACAAAAAAATGAAGCACGATGTTTGCAAATCCCGAAATCTGTACCAAAACACATACTGCAGTTTTTTAGACTGCGTCTGTTGAGTGTCTCAAGCGGACATATGTCTTATATAAATTTACAGTGTACGTGAAGCAGTTACAATGTGCGTGATTGTTTTGCGAAAATTCTGCTTGCAAATTAGCGGTATTGTGCAGAGCGGTGTACAAGACGTCATTTTAGTACGGTTTAGATGTATTATTAAGTGTAGTTTTTCTTAGTTACTGAGTAGTGAAAATTACTTAGAATGTAGTTTGCCAAAAATTTGCAATCTTCAACATTTTCGTAATGAAAATTGACAACCTAATTAAATAATCTTTACGCAGTTACAATATTCTAGCTTTTGCATTCAAATGCAACAAACCTCATTAGAACCACTGCTGTGCATGCCGAAAAAAATGATTCCTTCGTTCCCATGTATTCATATGGGCCGGAGCTCCCGAGCTGCAGTTTAATCTTAAGGACCTTCACTTTAACGAAAGTGGCACATTCGCGAAGGAGTTTATGTGTACTTACAAGACCAGGGCCGGTTTGCACGAACATTTATACCGAAAATAATAATGAATTTAAGAACGGGTTCTTAAATGTTCCCTAGACAACTCCTAGTCCGCCCTAGAACGCGTTCTTAAATTCGTTATTATTTGCGTTATTAAATGTTCATGCAAGCCACCCCAGGTATTCATACCTGACGCCACAGAAAGGTGAAATCGGACAAAATAGTAACGAAGGTTCATAACAATAAATTTTATGGGCGAGAATGTGAATAACCAGCCCCAAAATACTTAAAAAACAGTACGATTATACGAGAAGTTCCAAACCCTCTCTGCACTTATTAGACAGGAACTGTCCGAGGCGAACAGACTTATATTACCTCTACCGCACTGAATGTTAGTTCCGAGAACTTGTGCAGAAATGGCACTTTGGAGAAATTGTCCGTAACTATTCAAGTCGAATGTTTCATTAGCCATCCAAGCTGACAGTTTCCATTGAACACTAACTGTACCAACTTTCTTTTTCGGAAGTTTTTCATTAGATTTATTTCGGGACATATAATAGTGTGTAGGTTCGTGAGTTCAGGTTATCTTTGTTTTCAGCACAGCAGAATTTATTCCGTCAGAAAAAAGCACAGAACATTTCGGTCCCGCATTCTATCATTGTGCTCACAATGCTCTTCCAACGTTAAGAAAGTCCTTCATATTGCTCTTGAAAAAAATATTTAAACAATAAAAGATTATTCTTTTGCTTAAGAAAAATAATCTAGGAAATTATTGATTTCTTATTCTCAGTTTTTACGGAGGTCGAAACAAGTGTTTGTTTGAACGGGCGATATCTAGCGACTGAGTAGAATCTGAGACAATTTCCCTGGTCAAACACTTTGAGGGTGATTTAGCAAATTTTGGTCGAAGGACGTGCGCTGTCCTGTTGAGTAAAGACATGCCAATTTGGCTGTTTCTACTTAATGGCGGGATCACTGGCAGAATTTCTCCCAATACACTACACGTGTTGATGGTTCTACTTCTTCTAGAGCACTTCCTTCGGGACAATGAGTGGACACTACCCCTATTACCCTTGAAAAAAGCCTACATACAGAACGATTCAAACTTAAGCTGTGACACCGTACCTCAATAAGGTTTTAAAGAAGCTCTCGTGCGTCATACGACGGGCATGTTATGTGAGACCTCTATGTTATATTTTATATTTCAAATATACTCGAGTGGTTAGACGTTAATTTGAGCTAATAGATCCAGGTAGAATTACAGTTAATAATGTAATTTCTTGTGCCTGTCAGCTATAGCTGCGGGTACATAACTGTTGAACAAAGTTACTGACCAAGACAGTTTGGCCGACTCTAAGATTGTCATTCATTGGGGTTTGAGTTTAACTGTTTGCAATAAGCGAGAAACAACACTATGCCTATTGAGAACGCTATGCACCTAAAAGCCGCCATTTGACGGCTGCAATTTTGTAAATAATTTGGGCTCCACAAATGCATGTGTTTTTAGCAGGTCGTTCCGAGTGACTTTCCACCGGTTTGTATGGGTTATATGGAACACAGTCACAGCGTTGCTTGATATAATAAAATACCATGCCAGTGTAATGTTCGTGGTTCATTTGCAATATTCATAACGATCATACATTTGTAGCGAGTATATTCACCCATTAGATTCTGGCACTGAAATTTAACCTCGAAAGAAATCAGTAGCAACTTGGCAAACGTAACGAAGCTTTTCGTAATGACAAAGTGTTTTCATCACACAACCCTGTTAGCGTTTGTAACAATATTTGAACCCGTTTCTGTCTCGGTGTGACACCAAGTGAATTATTTGCGAGTGAATTCTGTTTAGAGATCCTAACGTCTACTAGTTATTTGTGACTACAATATGCAACTCTCTCAGCTGCGCTAGATATGACATCCGAGTTAACAACACCGCCGGTCAACTGTCAACGAGTACCAAGCCGTGTTGCAAAAATTTATGCAGTCACGTAATTTCATTGGAAAAAGGAAACTGCAAATCTGTTTCGTTGTTGAGTATTTTGTTTAAAGATGAAAACGATGGAGAGCTAGATTGAAAGCAGAGGCTTGTCTGCATGAAGAACAAAAATGCGTGGAATTTCAGGTATGCTTTCCCATCACTGTGTCTTGGTCTGTAGCCCCAATAAGCTTTTACTTTCACTAGCTTGAGCGCTAACGTCTCCTCCATATGTTGGTAATGTCTTTCTCCCGCAATTTTTTTACGTGTGTACGCTCGTAACAACTTAAGGAAGAACACTGGAAAATAAAAACAAAAGCTTTATGAGACCGACAAGTGGTAATCTCTACAGACGTGTGAGCAAACGTAATATATTCTACGGTGAAGCCCTTTCCGGCTTCTGGTAACATCTTCCGAGTCATAACAAGATAAAAAATGTACACACCGTATCTGCTCATTTAGCGTAGTGCAACAACTCGCCCCACGAATCGTGGGTGACTCGCGCGCGGCAGTTTTTTTCTTCTTTATCGTCGTAACACCCGGGGCATCCTTTTCGCAGCTTGTTCGACGCATCCATTCGGCAGCCGTAGGCTCCTTGAGCAGGACACAGCGATGAACGGTGCTTTCCTTGAGCAGTATGTTGCGTCGCGCACACACCGGAAGTTGAAAAGTTCTTGAAACACATTTTCTCGCTTGTGCTTCCTGAATGCACCCCACACTGCACCACTTTGCTCCCACCATGACTCACACTGCGGCATTCGAGACGCCCCGCACAAGTACACCGCTGTCCACACTAGAACGCCACCGCTGCTACCGTAGTGCTTCGACGAGGCTCAAGAACTCGGCGAAGATGATGAGGGCAATAACCTGCGTGCAACCTGAAAAAAAGCAATACGCTGAGACTTGAAGAAGCACAACGAAATGATCAACTGAAGTTTTCAGATTTGCACCTCTTGTACATCTTTTCCGCCATGTTCTTTTTTCTTCCTGCACTTTATAAGGACACCCAACTGCTTGCAGCTTGTTTGTTTTGGACGCAAACTTTCGACATCACTGAAAGAGTTCCAAAATCTTGTGCACGTATGATGCTGGAAAGTACACTCTTCTAAAACAGTAATACATTTTAAATTTATATTTTTTCTCTGACAAGAAAGTTACCTTTCTTCGGAACACGCGGTGCATATAGCTGGACTCACTCTTTGCCATGCTTGGTTATCGTTCATTCGCTAATGGCTAAATTTCAGTTTTTGCCTACGCGTTTTGTTATTCTCGCCTACTCTCGCTAATAGCAGTTGACAGTGTGCACTTTTTTGTTTTATTTTTATGCGTCTTTATTTCTGCGTTCAATAGGCGAAGCCTATTAAACTGTTCTGTGTATGCTACAAAACGAATTATTGCCTCTCTCACACTTTCTTCTGGTTTTGAACGGATGATAAATGCGCCTCAGTGCAAAGGGAGAAAGCGCCGTTCTCGCCTTGTGTGCATATGTTCTCGAAAACTTTAAAGCGAAAGAAATTCGGGAATGCACCACGTCATATAGCGTGCGCAAGGAGAAAAAGCTGGAGGTTAGGGCGATGACATGTCAACGATCTTAATTTCAATTGGCTTTATCCAGATTTACGTATTTAGTTCAACGTACCCCTAAAGATCCTGTTCTAAGGGGCGGGGCGAGGTGGGGGGGTGCAGTCATAAAATCTCTATGAACATATCCACAGGCAAGGCAATACATCAAGAAAAGCAAGATAATGAATAAGAGAAGGTGACCTAAGCACGTGTTTTAATTTATTCCTAACATCGCCGCACAATACACGTCCAAATTCGCCAATGAAAGTAAAACGCAGACCAGCTGCTCTTTGGGTATAGCTGGCGGCTTTGAATGCTAAGCGCGGAGTGGTAGCACTGAGTAAATATCATTATGATTGTGAAAGATGTTAAGGGTAACTTGTTACATGCTGAGTTTTCGGGGTTTCTTTCTATAATTATTTTCTATCCGGCTGGCGGACCCGAATGACTGTCGCGCTATTAGATATGCGAAATAGCATGGGATTTATAACTTTCATTTTACTTTATTTTAGTCTCTGTTCGTTCACTGTCTGCATTACCTATTTACATTCCATTATCGCAGTTCCTCGCAGCTCCTGCAAGTGGAATGTTTGCTGAAGTCAGCCAATAAAATGCGTAAATGTTAAAAGGAGGAGCTGTGCTGCCACTGGCCCTAACAGGTTTTCTTTAGGAAGCTTATAAAAATAGCACGAAGAAATTCCCGTAGTTTTACCTTGTAAACACGCTGCGCATCCCCTGAACCTTTTGATTGTGTAAGGATCTGGAACGAGATCATATAGCAGAAGACAGATGTTAAAGTCACGTCTGTATCACATCGCCTGTTTCTTTCTTCTTTTTTCGCAAATAACATCTTATTTATTTATTTATTTATTTATTTATTTATTTATTTATTTATTTATTCTACATACTGCAGCGCAATAAGCAGGAGTGGGTCAACAGAGCGAAAATTAAACACAAGAATATATTACACAGCGATAAGGATGATGCGTCAAGACCATACATCTTATATGCCAGATACAAAACTTCCGGACGGGGATGAGCGAATAGACCTAGGCAAGTTCACAGTATTCCGATTTTCCTCCCATTACCATATATAACGAATTCGACACTTTTGCAGCCAGATTGTTGTAGATAATGTCAAAGAGAATCTCAGCGAGCATTCACCTATGACGCTCCTAAACTGGTACAGTGCTGAGAAGCCCGTTCCGTCGAAGCGGTCGTTGGTCCTGAACGTAACTCGGAAGAACTCGCCCTCCGACTCGACGTTCGGTGGTTTCTGCATGCCGCAATGGCGAGGAATTTTGTGGTCCGGTGTTCGGGCACTCGAGAATTCCACGTAGTCGCTCGCCGTCTCAGCTGTGCATCTGCGCCGAGAAAATATGGAGAAGGAAAGAGACATGTCAGTCGTCGGTTGAAGAAATCGTCGGTTGCTTTAAACGATCAATGAAAACTCATGGCGATGATGCCATAAACGCGACGAAAAGAAATGTTCGTGCATTCAATAAACTACTTCGACAAGACTTAAAAGGCGGCACAAGTTGATAAGTTAAACGTCCACGGTCTCTACCTGGAAGACACGCATGCTTCTTGTTATTTGTGGTATTGCCATAGCCTGGTCATCAAGGCGCTGTGGATGTGCTTCCACCAAACCAGACCAGCTGCTTGAAGTCAGTCCAGTGTGTTCTCGAATTTCAAGCTTATCGCTTAGCGCTGTAAGCGATATTTCAACCTGCCGCATAGTCAAAAAGACTTATCTTGATACTGAAACTTTCAAGTGCGCACTGTGGTACGTCGCCCACCTGCCAAAGTTGGAAATTGTAGTCAGAAATGTATGAACACGACATTAATTTATAATTTGGAGATATGCTAGGAGCGTAAACATTAAATGTCATTTCTCTTCGGTCGGAATAAGGCTAAATAAAGTGATGAACTTTACATTTAAGACAAAGAGGCAAGTTAAATGTAAACAATGACTGCGTCTTTTCTATTTAAACATGTCTATAGTTGCAGTAAAAAATAAAAGGAATGTTGAAGATGAACGCATCAAACAGAAGCTGCTAAAGTAAAATGATCCCGAGATCTTTTTTTCAGAGGACATACGCATTTTAGTTACGGGGAGCTGGCTAGAAGAGTGATGGAAACGATAACAACGCCTACTTGAAGGCTTCTTTACTGACGCGACGACTCTGTCTCCGAGAGACTTACGTCTACGGCCACACTGATTACCGACAAGAAAGACTCTCTTATGCCTAAAATGGTTTGCCAATGGCCCCACCATCCCAACCAGCCACAACCAAGGGTTTGACAAAAAGAAAAAAAAAGAAAAAGATGCAGTCATCGACAAGAAACAACAGAAGAACGGAGCGAGAGTACATGGAGTGGCTAGGAGCCAGGACACTGGCGCAATAATTTTTCCTAGACCCTGCATTCAAGCTGAGTTACAAAGCGCACAGAAGAGTAGGCGTCTAAAATAACGCCCAAGAAATCGGGGAGGCGCGCAAAAGAACAAAATCTCGTCACGTCTGAACAGCTGGCGAGGCCGTTACGCTGCTGGCTGTCGATGCGGACCTCCTTTCGAAGACATCAGTGCTTCGACGATAACCAAGACAAATTCCCTCTTTAGACAGGGCCAATCTGTCAAATTACAGGAAAAAAATGCTGAAGGAGCCGTGAAAGAAGCGCGGCGAGCGGCCGCTTATCATTTCGCTGTCCTAATCTCGAACTCAAAATAACGGCAGCACCCGCGCGGCAGAAGGACGTGGTGGCCATTACTCACGCGACGGGAGTTTCGCAACTTCTACATAAGAAAACAGCTGCGTAAGCTCTTTGACGCGCAACCAGCCAAGAGCAAACAAAGGGCCGAAACCAAGACAGGGCCAGCGGTGCAGCCAAAGCCGGGTGCAGTGTCATCACCATCGCCGGCTAGCGTGCCGGTCGATTGGTGGGCCGGTCGCCTGACGTCGATACGTAAACATGGAGCGGACCAAGAGCTCTCCCCAAAAAGTCGCCATCTAAGCAAGAATACGTCCAAGGACAAATGGAGCTATTATACTTGTAGACGCCACCAGCCACGCGAGGCGCGGCGTCCCCCTCCGCCATTCTGCTCTACGACGCTTCTTCCATCGAGTTCACCCTCTCCTGGTTGAAGGAAGATTAAGCGAAGCTCGGCTCATTTGGCTCCACGACAAGACCTGGAGCGTTGGAGTCCGAGAGAGGGCACACCGGTGGGAAAGGGAACGGCGAGCAGGTCATCAGGAAACTGACCCCTTCTTTATCGATGCCGCTCTGGAAGCCCACGTGGCGTGGTTCGAATTTTTGCTGAAAGGAAGGCGCGGCTATCTCCTCCCGTTGTCGACGATTCGGAGTGCCCGTGGTGTTCCTGGACAGGCTGATATGGTTGCAACCTACACCAGTGCATGGTGCACATAATGTCGGGGAAGCAACGCTATTTCCAACGTAAGCTGGAGCGTTCGTAGCTGCTGGATAGGGACGCAACGAAGAAAGTACCTTCTAAAACCTAACTCATACCCGGAAAATCCCCGACGGAAAATTACTAGAGAGAAGTCAACGCATATGCTGGAATATATGTGAGACGAAGCTTTCGTGAAGCGGTGCTTCGTCTTAGACAACTAACTGCGATGCTTACAAATATCTTTACTTTGAAATCGCGTGTCAATGAACTTCAAAGGTGAGAACTTTAATCTCGTGCAACTTTTATATATCTTTTGGTTATACACGACAAGGCTCACAAGCTATGTCGGAATACAAGCACCAAAGAAGGCAGATGTACAACTTCAGACGTCAACCTAGCGATGTGTCGAGGAAGAAGGCGATGTATGATGCATATGGAAAGAAGAATTGGGATGACCAGTGAATTGGATGACCACGCCCGAGTACGACCGATATATATATATATATATATATATATATATATATATATATATATATATATATATAGTCATATCATAAGAAGCCAACAAACACTGACACCAAGGACAACATGAGGGAAATTACTTGTGCTGAATAAATGAAATAATGAAACGATAAATGAATGGAAAAAAAGTGGATGGAAAAACAAATTGCCGCAGGTGGGAACCGAACCCACAACCTGCGCATGTCGCGTGCGATGCTCTACCAACTGAGCTACCGCGGCGCTGTTTCTCCATCCACTTTCTTGGGTATTTCTTCTCGTTTTGTATATATATATATATATATATATATATATATATATATATATATATATATATATATATATATATATATATATATATATATATATATATATATATGTGTGTGTGTGTGCGTGTGCGTGTGCGTGTGCGTGCGTGTGTGTGTGCGCGCGCGCGTTTGTGTGTGTGTTTAATGTGCCTACATTAAAGAAATCTTTAAATACATTTGCGGATTGTACATTCTTTCTGACCAGTGGCACATATTCAATGGCCCATGAATGAGTCCCCTCTCTATAAGTAAAATATTATAGAAATGCAAGCTGTTGAATATCATTCGCTATTCTATTAAGAGAGCTGTGCCCTTTAGAGATAATTAATAGCGAACAGTATGTGTACATCTGTTATGTCATGATTCAGTGTTTGGTTAAACGGAACAAAGGGCCGGTCACTCGCATTACAATGTCGGTCCTGGAGCGAGGCTTGTGCGCCCATCGAGCAAGAAACCACCAACGGAAAATTTACCCATGCAAAACCCTCAGGAGGTTGACAAAAGAAGCTTCATTTTAATGAATGGCGAAAAAAGAAGAGGCAGAGAAACCTTTTCTAGATGAATCGCTATTTCGATTTCATAAAAAGAAAGCATTTATTTGTGACGAACGTCCTTTTTAAGTCCTCAAACAGGCTCGAGTGGTATTGGTGATAAGTATACTGGGGTGAAAAGACTGCATGCTGAAGAACTAAAATGATGGAAAAAGCACATGCCTCACAGATACGATTGAATTTTTTGAGCGAGGTCTGAATAAATCGAGCTGTCATGCGTCCCACCGAAGCGTCGTCGCCAAAATGCAAGGCGACCTTTAAACTGACGTTTTAAATAAAAGTTTAAGCTAAGAATGACATGCCAAAAAAAGATATAATGAAAACAAAATCGAGACATTGGTACTAAAGCTACCGCGGGAGTTCGGGATTTATGCCCTTTCGCGACGCCGTATGAGGCACTTTTAAGCGACTTTCCGCGGTTCATTTGACGCGTTTGCCCGTTCTGAATTTCGCTGAGAATTCAAAGTGTTCCAAATCATTCACTTTATGCTCCGTGGCTGCGCTTCAAAATTACTTTGTCATTTGAGCCGAATTACGCTAGGCTGCATGACAGCGTTTACCAACATCTGTGTTAATTCAGGAAGCTATACTAAAAGAGTGACAGGGAAGTGTTAGGAAATTAAGCGTGCGTAGAGGCGGGGACAGAGCTGCACCCTCCGAAGGATGTCGCACTAAAGGAGGACTTGGAGCATCAGACTTCTCTTAAAATTTTTTACCAAATGTATAGTCTGACAAACGCTTCCGCAGTCACCGACTGATCTTGATTCAGTTCCCAGAGACGTGATTCAATCCTATCGCATCGGAATCGCTGGAAATGTCCTCATCCTTTCTTTGCTTGCGGCGAGCCGTATAGGATATCCAGATGCAAAGCAGTATAGTGAGAAGCACCGCTTGTGGGGCTTCTCTAGACGAAAGAACAGTATTGACGCTGCAGAACAGCGCGTTCGCAATCAAAGGGACACCCATCGATTTCCTTGAAATCCCCGCGTGAAATATGCAAGAGCGCGAGCCCAGCACAAGAGAACCCTCTGCTGAAGAAGAGGAGATAGACGACGACGGAAAAAAGAAGAAAAAGAAAATACCGGCTTTCAGCAAAACACGATGATCTTTCTCTATCCAAGCTGTATGTTTCTTTCTATGTGGCTGTTCTTTCATTCTGCGAAGAGTGCTTTTTTTTTTCTTCTTTTTACCCTCCCAAGACTCTCTGGTAGTCCAGAGCAGGGACATCTTGGGTCATTCTGCTCCCTTCGCTTCTTTTCACCATAGGACACGAAGCTCAGAATGCGAGATTCCAGGATCAGAGCTCGCGTTCGTTCTGTCCGTCTTTTTTTATTTGTGTCGTTTCTCCCTTGTCGGAAGACTTATCAGAGAGAAGGCATCCAAGCGAGGACCCCAACCCGCTTTCTTTCTTTCTCCCAAGCCGTGGTCACTCTACGCCCCGCCCTCTCCTTCGTCCATGTAGTTTTATTTGTGCGTGTCTCTTCCCGAAGTGCCTCTTCTCCAGAAGCCCGTGGAGATATCGGTTCGGGATTTCGGCGACTAGCATCCAGAGTACGAGCCTGTCTTCGCACCGAGGCACCAAAGCCTGCGCAGAAGGCGGGCTTCTTCGCGGCGTTCCGGGGTTCCAGAGTCGGCCTCAGTCCAGGACGAAGATCACGAAAGGAAAAGAGCGCGGACGTAAGGCGTTGTTCCCCTTGGACGGCTTTGCAGGAAGCACGCAAGAGTGACGGCGCCGAAAAGACGTGCACTTTCGTTTGTATTGGTTTCTGTCTGCACCTCGACACTTCTTGTGCCCCATACCAACAGAATTGCGGTCGCGAATACGAATGTGCACGCTGTAAGCGTGCGAGTGCGCTGTGCCTCTTGTGTGCAGAGAGAGCTTCGCGATGCTGCGCCAAGGGCACCGTGGGAAATCGCTCTCATTTCATGATGGTGCCGCGGCAAGTCGTGGCTCGCAGAGTCCGCGCACTGTGTCGCTAATGCAATTCTTATTCTTTCATTTCCATAAAGATACGAGAAAACAAGTGGCGACGCTGGCGCCAGGAAACAACGCCGGCTCTTCCTTGTCGCTTCCAAAGAGCGGAAACGCGACAAGACGTTCGTTATCAAACAAAGGGGTTTCAGCGCATCCTGCTCAATAGTTGAAGCGTAAAAATAATCAGGAAATACAGTAAAAGCACAGCAGAACTATCAGTGTTGCGCGGATATACACAAGCACAAATTCATGCGTAAAATAAATGTTATAGCGTTGTCGCGTAAAGACTATACCGCGGGCCTCTTTACTTTCTTCCCGGAAATTTTGTGGGCTCCTCGACGCGGGGGGAAACCTTTGTGCACCACGACGGCGCCGCGGGCATGTGCTGCCGCGCGGCCGCCGCCACCGCCGCACCTGACGTCGCCCGTGCACATGACGCCTCCTCTTCCCACGCTCGGCTGTCAAAAGCTGATTAGTTATGGTCAAAGTGCTTTTGTGTACAGAGTGTTGATGAGTGGTTTTAAAAGAGAAAATAGAAGAGATAAGTACAGCGCCGTTACTGCCTCTGGGCACCTCCACAGCGCTGTACAGGTAAGGGGGAAGGGATTAAAAGAGTAGTGGAGAAAATAGTGCATAGATAGAGATAGCCGAGTGGTAAGGCACGTCAAGGAAGGCGCGGCGGCTACAGCCGCTCGTACAGGTCGGCGCCGTCCAAGTATTCGAGCAGCGCCGTGAAGGCGCGCCCGATCACCGATGAATGGGCCGCCGAGAAGAGAAGCGCCTCGGTGTTGTCGCACGGCAGGCCGAGGCGGCGGTAAGCTCTCGTGAGCGCGTCACGGTGTGCCGCGTACGGCGGGCATCGCAAGAGAACATGCTCCAAGTCCTCCACATCGGCGCACTTGAGGCATAAAGGACTCCCCGTACCTTGCAGGCGGTGCGTCCTCTCTGCAGTAAGGTAGCAGCCGACGCGGAGACGAAGCAGTAGTGCCCGGTCTCGTCGATGGAGGCCCGTTCGCGGCAGGAGTCTCGGCGCGTTGCCACTGACGCGACCATTTCTTGGCCCTTTAAAGAGATTCTTAAACTCTGACGCTTATTGGATGATGTCGGCCTGCCTGATTGGTCGGAGTAACGAAATAGCCCATTGGTGGAGAAATGTGTCCCTTGGATGCTGGGGAAACTTATTTAAGGAATAGTTTGGGGTAGTTTTGAGGTGTGAGCAAGTAGACAGCAGCAGACGGTGCAACTTCACCACGGGGGGCGGGGACGGCGGGCGGGGACGATGTTGTCGCCCTTGGACTCTATACGGAACGTCACAGCGACACTAAGGACGATGGCAGAAGTGCGCCTGGAGTGCCCATATAATTGCTATCGCAATAAAAAGAGAAGTATCAGCAGAGCATAGGCACAGCCACTACACTTGCAACATGTGAAATTTCACGGACTTAATGAACAACGCTCAGAAAACTGCCTTAGTGTACAGTTTCTGTCCAGATATCAGGAATACATAGTGGTGATAAAGTACGATCGTGTTCAATTATGGACAAAAAAAGTTTATTGAAGCAACGTGCTAATAAACGACAATGCTTGGTTTTTGCGGGAACACTTGTAAACATTTGTAATGATTACCTGTTGCAGACAGCATAGTTCTAGTCCATGAGCTGGTCTAATTGAAGAGGTAGACATTACTTGCACAGATAAATCAAAGACATAATCGACTAATTAACAAAAGTCAATAATTAAGTTTTTAGCTAATTAACTTATGGCGCATATTGTAACTTACAAATTCAGGCCGGGCTGTTCCCTAAGGCGGGTCCGCTGAGAACGAATTCTCAGGATGACACCAGTTTCGAGATATTGTTTCCTGAAATTTGCGGAGAAATGCATTGGCGTCCCAGTTACTTTTGTGCTTCAATGTATAAAAAAAATGGGGTTTTAAGTGCCACAACCACGATCTGACCTCGATGCACGCCGTAGTGGGGAACTGCCGATTAAGTCTGACCACCTGGGGTTCTTTAACGTGCACCTAAATCTAAGTATACGGGTGTTTTTTTCATTTAGCCCCCCATCCAAATGCGGCCGCCTTGGCGGGGATTTGATCCCGCCATCTCGTGCTTAGCAGCTCAACACCAAAGCCAATACGCAGTCAGGGCGGTTCACTGCATAAAACTACGTTTTGTTAAGCAAGTGGAACGACAGTGCATTCTTTACAGTAAGTTTGACGGTGCATATCTCGTAAATGGTGTCATCCACACAATTCTTTTCAAGTGGATATGCCTCGCAGTCTCACCCACTAGAACTTGTAAATTGCAATGTGTGCAATAAAGTAATTAGTTGTATTCTCAATTAGTGCATTCTTTGTTAATTAGTCGATTATGCATAAAAAAATTTTTTTTAAGTAATGTCCGCCTCTTCGAGTAGACTAGCGCATGGACTACAACTGTGCTATCTGCCAAAGGCAACCTTTTTAAATACTTCTTTAAAGTGTTAGCTGAAACACCCTGAGCGCGGAAGGTGTCACAGATCTAAAATTTTCGACATTCCGCGTATGGAAGTGAAAGCTGGAAGTAAGTGCGTTATTTCTTGAATTCTCGAATGACGCTGTACGCTATCCGCTGTTAAATGAAATATTTATAGCTGACCGTAAGGTCGACATAACTAAAAGCTTTTTATCTTATCTACAGAAAAAAAAACGTTTGCTGATAGGACGCAATAGGCTGATATCTATGCAATAACAGATAAGTCTGCGTGTCTGTATAAAGCAATTTACGCTGATGTCGTAGCCAATGAAGTACTATATATGTATACCTTACTACAGTCGACCATACCATAGAAGCCAAAAGCATACTGCGACACAGCTTTTCGTTCCCTTTTCTCCAGAGCTCCCTGTCCCGATAGCTTCCGCGACAGCAAGTATATTATTGAGCACACGTTTTGGTTTGGTTAGTACCTACACCAAGGGCAATCTGTCATTGCGTATTGTTTGTTCGAAGGTAACTCCCTTTCGCCAGTGAGCTGTCTTTAATATTACCTTCAGCATTAGCCCGAACGGAACAAGTTAAAAGGAACTACGTGTGGGCCACACCCGAACTGAGAGCCAATGCTTTATGTCAGAACAAATAGAGAAAATAGCTAGGAAAGACCTGCAAGACGTGACTATATATATATATATATATATATATATATATATATATATATATATATATATATATATATATATATATATATATATATATATATATATATATATATATATATATATATATAGCACGAAATAGAAACGCGAACAAGTTTTGACAGAGAGGCAACCGGAAGGAATGGCGCAGCTTTCAGAAAAGCAGGAACTGCCCTTTCTTATTCTTTTTTTTCTTCATCGAGGAACAAATCAAGACCCGGGGGTCGTAAAGCACTCACGGTGGCAGGCCTTCGATGTCAAAGTAGGCGAATTCTATGAACACCTTCTCGCCCGGTACCCCGTAGAAGAAGTAATGACACTCCGTGTCCCTGGGGTACATGCCGGGCCAGTTGGGAGACGCGAAGCTGCCGTTCGTCGAGTCACTGCTATTGTAGGCGAAGCCACATGCTGCGAACACAAGTGGTAGACAAGGCACGCAGCTCAATACTTGTTCTCTCATTTCTTTTCCTTTTCTTTCTTTTTTTTGTCTTTTGCTTGTCCCTGAAACTGTAGGCAAAATTGAACTGCAATGAGTTCTTATTACCCGAAAGTGACACAACTACAATCTCAGTAGAAGTGCGAAGACAGTGGCTGTGTGCACGGATTAGTTTTGAATATGCAGTCTTATTGTGTTTTGCTTCAAACTGTTTGTTACAGCGTAGAAAAGTCTCCGCGAAGTTCACTTTATAATGCACCGACAATGAACTACAACACTTCAATGAATAGACACATTTTGACAGCCCCAACAACCTGCGGTTCAGGAGCGGGGTATCTAGGAGTTACTTGATCACTTTAGAAGGTTTTAGGCAGACTCTTCTGTTGTGTGCTGCAGGATTACTGCACACAAAGTGTAGTAGAATGCAGAGTAGAAGCAGAATATAGTATGTAGGAAGAAAATATAGTAGAACGCGGTGTTCATTCCGTGCTGGATTCTGGGCGCACTGTCTCACAACCACAATACACATGGGTTAATAAATGAATTGTGTAAAATGTTACTAATGCAGCCATCTTGAAACTCTTCTTTGTTCTTCTGGCAGCATTTACCGATTAGCTCATCACCGCTTAAGATATTCAACAAGAAGAGTGAAACTACAGACACTACAGGCACGATTAAACGCGCTAACGGAGACGGTTGAAGCAAATGAATGAACGCGTTGAAAAGCGCGCCCTTTCCTCCCCATTTAAAAGCTCTCCTTGCATAATTCATATTTTGCGCATGCAAACCTCTTAGCTGAGCCACCAAATGCAAATTACTTAAACATGCGAAATAACGCTTGCTCACCAAAGGACGTGTCCTGCTTGCCTGACGGTATGCCGAAGTCTGAAAAACAGGAATGGTAAGAAAATGGCGCGGGAGATCTGCAACGTGAGCATTTCGTGGGAGGCCATTCAATTACAGCGCAACGTGCTCAGAAAGCAAATTACGTCAGGTAACCGGATTCGGAGTATTTCCCGCAAGACGCTCATTTGTATTGTCATAACAATTTTCTTACTTTGGAGCACTAGCGCGTGACACAAAACACGTATTGATATCCTGCTAAGCATTTGGTAGAAACATATACAGCAATCTTTCGCTGTATTCAAGCAGCGCCTGCGCACCCACACAGAGATCGACAGAGCGAAATAACACTGAGGCTACTGAAAACCACCAATTAAACCCGCTCGAAAAGTAGCGCTAACATTTAAAGAAACAGACAAAAATCATTATATTCCTCACGAAAGAAATAGAAAGGCAAAATATTGATCACTCAAGAATATAAGCGCATCACTAGTAGCAGGTGCTACCTGTTTAAGGTATTTTGAACGTTTTCATGGTCTAGTCGCGCTATTCATGCTCTCAAAATTAATGAAGCTGTGAAAAGCAGGAAGCAATCATGACAATCGACTCATGGACTGAATTACGAAGTGTTAACAACTCGGCCACTTTGCTATTCTAAACAGTCTGGTGCAACGTGAGAAGGGACAAGAAAATTGCACGACAGAAAATGTAGTGATTACTATTAGATTTTTCGAGGATTATCCATACGTATGCTCATAAAAAGTAATACTTCAAAGGAAGCTTGAACTCGGGAGCTGCGATATCAATACACAGAACAGAGAAATAATATTCATGGCTTCCATCGCACCGAATTCGGTGAGGTTTGTCGCATTTAGGAGAAATAATAAAGATCTACCGACTGAAAGGAGCAGATTTCTGATTTGTGCCATGAATCTTTTTACAAGAATGATTGATAATCAGAAAGTTAAAACAAAAACTGAACCATAAATTTCACAACTCCAACTCAGCAATACAGCATTGCCATTTGTCGGGCGCGTGGGCAAACTTACTTGGAAAGCATATTTAGCACGTTGTAGTCTCGTCTTCCTTCTGTCCTTGTTCGCTGGCGCTAATCTGCTCTCCAAGTCAGCAATGCAATATTATCACAATTCTATAAACTTCCCCTTTCGAAACAGCTAAGGTGGACAAAATGGATGTATTCTACACCGCTAACAAATATACTACCAGTTTGGGAGTGGTACTTTTGCAAAAACCTAGTAAGCATTGTATCAATCTTGCGCAAGTTGTGCATATATATAACATTGATATATCGCGTTTGTGTTTTTTAGATGCTCCAACAGATACAGCTGAGAGAACTGTAATATGTTGTTGGTGCATTGTTATGAATTCTGAATTATTTCGTTACTTTATCAATTTACTGCATTCTTTTGCGCCCTAAGTCTGAAACCCTAAATCAGTATTCTACTTTTAACATTCAGTAGAATGTACATATATTTTTTCTGAAATGCGACAGAGTTAATCAAAGTGGGTGGAGTGGTTGCCCATCTAGTGAAAGCATTTCTGGATTTTACATGCGTTTTAATAAAGAAATTTATCTCTCTCTCTCTCTCTCTCTCTCTCTCTCTCTCTATATATATATATATATATATATAGATATATATATATATATCACCAGGGATCGCTAACGTTATTCTGCCTTGTCAGGTACATTTATGGAAGGCGCGGAAATTATCTGCACGAGCGATGGGAATGTCCAGGTAGGTAAATAAACGTATCAATTACTAATTTTATTTTGTTTACTTTAGGGTGCAATAGTAATCATAATGCCACAATCACAAAATTGAAGCTCAGCAGCAAAGCGAAGTAATGTTTGCTTAGTAGAATCATAGAAAAAGTTTCAAGATACTTGAAGACTGCGAATGTTTAACTTAGCCCTCCAGCTAACTGGTTTCCAAAAGCGTGCGTCAAACAGTTCGGAAAAATCCTAACCGTAGCACAAATGCATCTCTTAGAAGATTTTGGGGACGGGTACCACGAAATTGGCGCTAGTCTTAAGATATTCGCAAAGTATCCATGACTTCACTAGTGCTCAGATTCAATTATGCAATACAAATATGGGAACCGAAGTGAATAATTAGAAAGTTAATCCCTGATTCTTTTTATTCTCTGCCTATACTTTGCAATTTGTAACGTAATTTCATTAGGTAATGTCCACCTCCTTATGTAGTTAAACTGAAATTTTCGAATTGCGCTATTTACTCCATGTGATAAAAAAAGTTCAATCTTTGAAAAAAGAAATTGATATTTATTCTACACTAAAATGAACCGGTTTATCGGGCACATAACTTTTCGCGATACCTTATATGAAGTTTATGCATACTGTTCAACATCGTCATTCGACTTAGAATATTGGTGCATATTTTAGGCATATGTAGGTTTAGATGCAATGTGCACGCAATAAATAAGAGAGAAAGACAAAAGCGGAGGAAAGACAGGGAGGTTAGCCAGTGTAAGCACCAGCTGTACACGGCTAGAAGAGTATGTCTTATGTCTTAAAATAATTACCATCATCATCAGCAGCAGCCGAGTTTATCTCCTCGGCAGGACGAAGGCCTGCGACCTCCAATTACGCGTGTCTTGCGCTAGCTGACCCCAAGTTATGCCAGTAAATTTCCTCATTTTTTCACGACACCTAATTCTCTTCCGTCCTCGATTGCGCTTCGCTTCCCTTGGCACCCATTCTGTAACTCTTATGGTACACTGGGTATGTGCCCTTCGCATTACATGGCCTGCCCAGCTTCATTTTCTTCTCTTAATGTCCACTAGACTATCGGCCATCCCCGTTTGCTTTTAGACCCACACCGCTCTCTTCCTGTTGCTTAAGGTTACGCCTAACATTTTTCGTCCCATCGCTCTGAGTTAACGTGTCGAAAATATAGAGGAACGCGTTTGTCAAAGTGAACACCTAAATTTGTTTTCCTATGCGCTGCGTAAAACAGTGACATCTCAAAGGGCATCAAGCAAGGCCCGCCGCATTAGCGCAGTAGCTATGGCGTCGCGCCGCTGAGCTCGTGGTCGCAGGTTCGATCCCTGCCGCATTTCTAGAAAGCGAAATGCAAAGTATTTCGAGTACCTATAGGCACAGGTGCTTGCTCAAAAACCCCAAGAGGGGAAAATTAATTCGGAGTCTCCAACTACGGCGCTGGTCATACTCATATCGCGATTTTGACACGCTAGAACCCAGGAACCTCTCTAATTAGTAAGTGTGGTAAAGGACCCGGAAAATTATTATCCGTAAACGCAGAGCATTTCTGGCATCTAGTCTCATGCCTTCGATCAGCCTCGGTTGATGGGAATGAAATGTTATTAACGCTGATCAAATATGAGCCACGCGATTCCTGAAAGAAGTGCTTGGCGCGCTTTTCTTGTTCTGTCTTATACCACTCACGCACGAATGGCAATTCTGTAGCCTTACGTTGTCCAGGTTGCAACATAAACTGCTCAAATATGTTTCTTTTTCTAGACCCTGACAAAACAGAGTATCCTCTGTAGGTTACGACGCTTCTACTCTGTCGCTCTGTAGCGTGTGGGAGCGCCGAGCGTATACGTACCTGTCACGAAATGGTACGCCGCCCGGAACCCTCTGGCCGTTGAGTTTCCTGTGCTCTGCAACGACCGGAACTCGAGCGTCAGGTTCCGGCCCGTCGACATCACCTGGTTGGGCATGTCACTGCCACAAAAACTGTCCACCTTGTCGCGTTGGCCGTTAATCGAGACGAACACAGCCACGGCGTCCGCTGCCTCGCACCTGCGCCGAGGTTAGCAGGAATGCGCCAACGAGAAGTGAAGTCAGGCAGCCGGAGCGGGCAACCACGTGGAGGTCGAAGCTATTGATTCAACACAAGTGATATTACGCATTATAATAGTAAGATAACGTATAAACATACGCAGGGGCGCGGGATGGGGCGGACTATTTAGCATGAACGTCATGTTATAAATATGATGATGAGTAGTCGGAAAACTAACGTCGCTTTAAGGCAACGTTTCTGCAGGGGGGGTTTGTCTTCGTCACCACAGCACCTGCTTGCTTTAGCAGCGTTTTTATGCAAGCGTAGCTCACTTTCCCCCTCCATCATAGAGGAGGGGGAGGAGGAGAATAAGCCGCAGCGTGGTGGGGCGTAGGTATTGTCAAAAACGATATATATATATATATATATATATATATATATATATATATATATATATATATATATATATATATATATATATATATATATATATATTCTCCTCCTCCCCCTCCTCTATGATGGAGGGGGAAAGTGAGAAAGTATATATATGTATTTCACAAACCAGCCCGGCAGGCACCAATACCCGCGTCACACGTAATCTACTTTAACTGACGTCTAGCGAAGTATGTCCACACCTATTTGGCACACAACACATGTGTACATACATACACATTATTTGAACTTGCCGTTGTGTGCGCGAGTTGGCCGACGTTGAGGAGGATTTAGAGAAATGAGGCTTTATTTACATTACGTACAGAAATATATCCAAAATAATTAATATTATACGTTTTGATGACACATATATATTCGACAGGAAAGGGAAAGCGAGGAGCAAGCTGGCAGCTGCAACTGGAAGGGGCACAACGCTTGCCTACTCCTCAGAAAGGAGGGAAAAGAAAAATAGAAATGGAAGATAGGAAGCAGGGGAGGAACGTAATATTCCAATGGATAGCTGGTCACTACAATATCCCTGGGAATGTTGCAGCAGATAAGGGCGCTGGACAATGGCATGTTAAAGCCACACACGGTCTCCCTGTAACACAAGGCGAATTGCGCTGCATACTAAGACAGATATCAGCCCGTGGTTGCAAAGGGACATGGTTTGATCAGAACTCGCAATCTTCATATTTATTTCACATTCACCCATCACTTGAATTTAGAATCCCGTCCACATTAAATATAACCAGAGCCTTTGAAACGCTGATTCACCGTCTGCGTCAGGGTACCGCGTACAAAAAACGCTTTCTACATAAAATTTAAAAAGCTGATAGTGCGGAATCCACTTGTGGCCACGCTGATGATGTACAGCATCTTCTGCTAGAATGTCCGCGACACGACATTCGCAGACAACGCTTAGCACTTGATTTGGTGGCATTAGATCCCAGGCCCTTCAGCCCCAGGAATGTCTTCGGTCTTTGGCCAGCAAGCTCATTGCAAAGACGAGCGTTACTGGCCCTTCAAAGATTTCTAGAAGCGAGCAATATTTTCGCAAAGTATTGAGTAGAGTGTTTAAATGTGACAGCGAATTCTATGTTTTTCTTTTACCTGACTTTGGCCAATCCAATGGCTGGTTTTTTGTACCTTCATAAAAATTTAATCCATTATTCTTTTATGTGCCCTGACTTTAGTCTAGTTAAGTGACCGGACTTTGTATTTACTTTAGTGCACATATGTAACTGGACTTTGTTGTGTTGGTGTGCACCTTAGTTGTCTTTCAGTTTTAGTGTGGCAGTAGTGTACCTATGTGACTAGTCTTTGTGTTTTTATGATTTGTAGTTGTCTTTCAGTTATAGTGTGACATTAGTGTACTTATGTTACTAGAGTTTGTGTTATGATTTCACTATATTAATTGTGATTTATTCTTTTCTTTAAATTACTATGTGAAAAGGAGTAGCCGGGCGCCAATCAAAGGCGACAACATCTCCTAAATGCCATATAATAAAAAAATGTCAAAGAATAAAGTAAAACACACACTACATGTCACACACAGTAGGATCGGTCACTCCAGGTCACGCAACTACAGAATGGTAAATAGAATAATGGTGTGTGATCTAGAAACGTGAGCATAAGTTAGTCAATTCTAGAAACGTAAGTACAGCGTGATGAGCCAGATCGCGTCGAGACGCACAGCCACTCGGGTGCAAACATTCGTCGAGTGTCGCACACCAACGCCAGGGAGATAGATGATGGGCCCTCACTGGCGACGTGCGCTGCGCACTGAAAGTTGGACACTGTAGTATGACGTGCTGAAGTGTCTCGCAGCAACAGCAGGCCGTACAGGTTGGACTGGCCACTCGTCCTTGTCTGTATAAGCGTTCGCACACGTTCATACAGCCAGACCTTAGCTTGAGTAGTTCCATTTGCGACGCGCTGCTCTGGATGCTGCTTGAGTAGGTGGTGACGAATCAGCAGACGAGCGTCATCAAGCTTGCACATGATTTCAGGACAGACAGAGTTGTTATGAGCGCAAGTTCAAGCCGGCCGATCAGCCTCTTCATTTCCGGCGATTCTACGTGTGAAGGTATCCATTGAGCAACGAAAAATACCCACGTGATGAAATTTTATTTGCAGAGTCAGTAATGCTGCGCACAACTGGACGATCAATGTCACTGCGTTGTAATCTGCTAATGGCTGCGCGGGAGTCCGTAAATATGCCAATCTTCTAGGCCAAAACAAAATAACAGTAAAAAGTCGTCGGCGGCCGGCAACAAATTGTGCGCTTTGGACTGTAGCAAGAAGATCCCTCTCTTAGCGATGGTTCTCGGGCTTATAACGCCTTCAGTCCGACGGCGTCACGTCATTTTCAGCCAATCATCGAGCCCATGCAGGTGTCCCCATTTTGAAGAAATCGTAGGGCCCGTGCAGGTGGCGTCATGTTCGGCCAATGGGGACACTCCGCGGGCTCTATTCTCCGATGGCTGCCTCCATTCGGCGTTTGCTCCTGGTCTGCAGGAGGGGACTGGTCGTGCTTGAATGACCTGCCAGTGCTGCAAAGCAGCTCTTCTCGGTACCAGGGTCAACTACGTCGAACCGTGCCAGCCTCCAGTTGCACTTTCGGGAAGTATCACACAGTGGGGAGGCATATAGCTTCACGCACGGTGGTATAGCCAACTTGTCTGGCGGGTCCGATAGCACGGTCGACGCCACCTGCGCACCACATTTACACTGCGACGGCGAGTGGTTGCGTTCGGAGAACTTGGCAGATGCTAGTTAATGGCCCGTATCTAACAACATACAGCAACAGAGCGCGCGTTTAGACATGCGTGCAGTTAATGCCCAGAAAGAGCGCGTAACCTTCCTCGAGTATACGACGGAGAGTTGGCTAATGCTAACGTTATACTGTGAGGAATGGGACCGACTTCTGTCACGAGCCTCGTGCATTCTTGCTTATACCTAAAGAAGTCCGGCTCGTGAAACAATTGCTTCACACCCACGTGTGTTACAGTCAGTAGTTACATGAAGGGACGTATTAGTCCGAATAATATCTTGTTCCCTGACGCGATGGTTTACACAACGTCCGGTAAGGCCGATGTACGTAGTATACCTGCCTGCATGATAGCGCTATGCGATGCATGACCCTGTTTCCTTAAGTTCGTATTATACAGCGACGCTTGGTAATTGCACGACGCTTCAGTGCCTTCCAGAC
This sequence comes from Dermacentor andersoni, assembly GCF_023375885.2. NCBI lineage: Eukaryota > Metazoa > Arthropoda > Arachnida > Ixodida > Ixodidae > Dermacentor > Dermacentor andersoni. The sequence continues at coordinate 15,550,293 of NC_092819.1, read as the reverse complement.
ATGACAGGTAGCAGACTTTACCACGCCATCAGATGTTTTTATTTTTAGTGCCCCCATTCATAAAAGCTTTATCTTTTTGCAAAATTTGGTCGGTGCATTTTATAGCGACTTTAATTTTTGTGTTCCGTTTTTGCGATGACCACACCTATTAAAATTTATAAATAAAGGATAATGATGACGGCTAAATATTATGATGGCGGCTACTCGGCGGCAGCCAATGAGGAACACTCTCTGATACTAAAGTTAAGCACCAGCGATTCACAATGCTGTTCAAGCATTCGTTTATCGATGCAAACCAGTCAACAGAACTACGACAAAGTTGGCTGTCATGCAAAGACGGGGGGTTATGATCAAAACATAAATGAAAAAAACGCCTGTCAGAGCACAGCCCTTGGACCCTCATTAACAAAGTTTTTCCTAGACGACCGTGTCTTCATTCAGGAGGGTTGAAACGCACAGACCAAGTAAGCTGCTTAATTTAGGTCGCGTATGTTATCGTATAATCGAGGAAATGTCTCAATAGTCAAACGCGGAAGTTAGCAGAATTCGCGCCCATCTCAATACTCGCAGTAATCCGCTGGTCGAACTTGTAGTCTATGTCTCGCATCTATCACTGAATCCTTCGACGTCACTATGTCCAGATGCCGGCAGAGGGCACTACGGGAGATGATAAATGTGGTTAAACAAGCATGAATACAGAAAAACTATGATAAAAATGAGCAGCCTCGGATCAACATTCATCGCCGCGTGAGATATGTTCATAACATGGAGATGAGGGACATGCCGCGCACAAGGGACCCAGTATGAAAACTACGCGGTCCAACAAGAACTTCCGCATTAAAACCTTGCCGGTTGATATATATATATATATATATATATATAGTCGAAGAGCGTTCCATGGGAAAATACGGTCGAGGCACAAGGACACGGAAAGGAAACGTCCCAAGAAATAACAATAAAACAGTGAACCAGAACAGACTTAACAAATCCAAAATAAAAAAGAATGATCATCATGAATAGCACGTATAGGACGCCAGAGAAAACGAATGACTGATAACAACAGTGGCTGCAGAACCCAGGACTGCGACAAAGGGTAAATGAGAGATGAACAAGCTGAAAACGAAAATAACTCGATACAAGAGATGGCAGCTTCGGTTAAGGCCCGACGCACGAACACCAAAAGGATGTGCGTTCTCTCCTTCTGTATCACTCTCCTCCTCGACTACCGCTCTTGTTTCACTCTTTCCAAGACAAAGTGGCTGGCTGCGCCTCAACAAAGAGACGAATAATATATAGCGAGAAATGATGCCCGCGACGTGTAATATAAAAGCCACCGTGGTGGTTATTTTTTCACGGAGCCATGGACGGGGTCTGCCAGTATATAGCTTTCTTCTTTACCCTCCTCGCCTCTTATTTTTCCTTCCATTTTCCTTCTAGAAAAAAATAAAAGAAGGAGCAACGCCGGGCTGCAAGCCAGTTTCTGTTATTTCTTGCTTGTCACGCCCTCGCTCCGAACCGAAAACAACAAGCACGCCACCCGCGGCGCTTTCTGAAAGAGACGACACTCTGAGATTCTAGGGAAAGAGTGAGCAACACGTCAACACGACGTGTCGGAAGAGCCCCACCATTCACGGGTGGAGAAAGGAGATGTGAAGAAAAAAAAAAAAAAGAGCGGTAAAAGATGGGGGAGAGCCTTGTGCAGAGAGGAAAGGGCAGCAAAGCTCGCTCTTCCAGCATCCTCACCCCCCCCCCCCCCCCCATTTCCTTTTTTTGTATTCCCTCTTCCTTTCTTTTCGCTATTGCTCTCTCAGGGCCCGCCGATACAAAATATGGTCCACTTCCTGCGGCGTCACAGGCATTTTCGCGTTTTCGTGCGTATCGCCGGCGGCCGGACCGGACCGCGCGCTCGTTCGTTTGCCGGCCCGTCTCGGCGAGCGACTCCGGCTCGCGCGTCGAAGGCCGTATTGGCTCCCGGCACGTCTTGTCTACCACCGCCCACGGCACCCTCGCTCAGCCTCGGGGTGCAATAAAATGATAAGGGGCAACGAGAGCAAGAAGAAAACGTGCTTCGGCGAGACACGTCGCCGGTTCGCCCAGCGCCATTCGCAGCGTTTCGGAGCCACGAAAAGACAAAAGAACACGGGAGTTAAAAACCACCACGGAAGGTCAGGGTATGGGCTGAAGAACGGTGTCGTGCACTGCGAAGTATGTCAGAAAAGCAGCGGTGAGAGGGAGGACGAGAGAACAGGCCTGTCGCCGTGAAGCCGAACCTCCGCTACACCGGCCTCGCAGAGAGCATCAGTGGCAGAGATCTTTGGGTGAACGTGATAAATGGGTTTCGTTTTCCGTGCAATCCTCAACCTTTCTGGTGCTCTTTTACCAACTTCTTGTTCTTGTGACCTACAAGAACACCTCTACTGTCGCGCAGGTTGCTCGGGCTTCTTTATTTCACATCTTGGTATTCGTTCTATTTGCTCTTGCTTTAAAAAAAAATGCCGGCGAAGCTTTTTCGGTTTCTTTATTTGCCTCAGGCGCCATTGTCTCTTCTTCTTGCAGTCGGCCTCATTGAGATTTCAAAGCAGCGTTTTCGTTTCGTTTTGGTTACACATGCATTCGGAGCCTCGTCATGCGTTGTATATGTTTTTGAGCGAATATATCCGCCATTTTCTGGAATACATGCTGCGCTGCTGTTCTCTTTTTACTGATGCGACTATCTTGGTGCCGTCGCGCACATGCACTGACGTACGCACATCCGCGTACATCGACCACACGCATAGTGCGTCAGAAAGCGCACCTCGAAAGGAAATACGCGCGTTTTCGTTATCTTTCATAAAACAGACACTACAGGGAGCAGAATGCCAGACGGCTAATACTTTAGCCGTCCATGGCAGTGTAATAATGTTTCCAACAATGATGTAGTAGTGAAATAGACAAAAAGGTAGAAGAAAATAAGGGAATTCTAGATAAAGATGGTATTATACATCAGAGGCCGAAGCAACGCAATGAGCAAGGATAAATGAAAAAGAAATCATAAAAGAAGGCAGTTCTAAATGGCTCATGCATAGTGTCATTAAAGATCAAATGATTCATTGGAGTAGTTTAGACTGTGTACTAAAGAATTGAAACTAGTATAATCTTTGCGCCTCGATCCTGCAACCTGATGTCTTAAATTCCTCTCTTCCAGATGACGTTGCGTACATCATCATGCCAGCCTCACGTCCACCCACGGCAGCTCGGCCACTTTCAATTCATAGGCGCACCAGCTTGTCATCCGCATGTGGAACTTCCTGGAAACATCGTTGGTAAAGGTAACAATACAAATATTTTGTAATTTGCTAAGCAGGCACTTCACTGGGTAAAACAATTTCAGAGATAACATTTTCATACCATGCACTTACTTCTTTTATGGCACCTGCCATTGTGAGCTATTTGCTGCTGTACTCGTTACCGCGTTGCTATACTTCATTAGTATGGCATTCTTTCCTTGTTAGAAACTAGCGTTCGTTTTGTGATTATCTGAAGTTCCCTATTTTCGTCGACGCTTGCTGGTTTATTTTGTATTCTCATTTGTGCATTTTCTTCCTTGACACTTCCTTGATGACGAGTGTCATCTGATAATTTCTACATGTTCAGTTCTATTCTGTTATTAATAGGCTTCTGTGGAGAGATTTAAGTGGAAAATACCTAGGCTACTCCGTTTCTCAGTATTACGCAGTAAAAGAAAAAGATTAATAAATTCAGCAATTGATATGAATATAACACTAACACAGGTAAGGATTCTCCGACGCAGATTTCAATCAACACCTAAATCCTTTCCATGACGCTACATATTTGCAGAATACACTGTCGGGCATTTAGACATTGGTCCAAAAGTCCATATATTTACATGAATGGCAAGGTTCAACAGAATGTTCCGTTCAAGATGAGTGCACACTGTGGAATACAAGTGCGGCTATACCATAAATCCGATACACCTCACTTCTTACAAGTGGTGATCTAAGCTTGTGTGCACTAAAATTCCTTTAAGAAAGTGTTCGCCTTCTGCGGCAAGTGGCTCGTGTGACCATGGCCCAAGCATTGTGGTATGGCAAAGGGTGTTCTATAGTCCTTCCTCTCCAAACGGCCCTCCAGGCATCCGATTTTGCCCGCTAATCTTTATCTTTCTGCGATGTATTTCGGACATTCCATAGGGGGCCGGTCTTTCTAAAGATGCAGTTTTTGTAGCTTTCTCTTGTTACAACTTTCTCTTCTTGAGATAAATACATTTTGACCGACCGACCGACCGACCGACCGACCGACCGACCGACCGACCGACCGACCGACCGACCGACCGACCGACCGACCGACCGACCGACCGACCGACCGACCGACAGACCGACAGACCGACAGACCGACAGACAGACAGACAGACAGACAGACAGACAGACAGACAGACAGACAGACAGACAGACAGACAGACAGACCGACCGACCGACCGACCGACCGACCGATTTATTGATTGATTGACGTAGTAAACAATTTCGGTTTCATAGTGAACGCAGCACTCAATAAAAATGGAGCGGCGCCTTCTATACTGAAGGCTATTTGTGTATGCCACTTCCAGTCGAAGCCAATAAATTAATGTATCCATATGTCAAGCCAGAAGCGCTACCATGTTTAATATCCCACGTCGGTCAATGTCTCATAGAAAGTATTGCTCCGTTGTGTCGGCGTCGAGCTACATCTGCAAAGAACAGCGGGACGACACTTTTCTGAAAGTGCTTGGGTATCCAACTTATAAAGTGGGAACATAACAATGATTATCACCTTCCTTCACTTTCTTTCTTTTTATCCAGTCGACCGTATTACCCAATGTATTTAATTTGGCCTGCAAGGTATACTTAAAAATAATTTCGTAAATCAATAACTCAATAGACAAAAAATAAAGATCGCCACCCAAGCACTCTGTACAGATGGCTAACCAGCCAAACTGAAACGTGAGGCCCCGGTGTTTATTATCACTGGGTTGATCCCGACCGTTCATTAAATGATGGCTTGGTAGGCTGGCGGATCCTCCGTACACAGTTGCTGCTTGCGCTCGGCTGCACGAGCCTATTCTTGTGCCCGGGCTGCAGCATCGGCACGGCGTAGACGAGCTCGTTCTCGGTTATGATCGTGGCGTTGCTAATCGAAAGCTGCCTGCTCCTCAAGAGTACGTATGACGCGTGGCCTACCCATTTAGAGAAATTGCTGCGCATGCGCTCGGCTGCGACGGAGAGCAACGACGTCACTATTGGCGCAGCCAATCGCGCTCCTCTCTCGCTCTCTTTTTCGCGCATGCGAATTGGGTTGCGCCTGAGGAGTTTTCAGCCTACAGGCGACAGACGGACGGACGAATCGGCTAGCCATATATCGCTTCGCTGTAATAATATATCAGATTGATATATTATTATATAAGACATGCGCCCAGAGCCCTGTGTCTACGTTATTTGGAACCTGTATTTTTGTGAAGCCCTTCATGGATTCCCATTAGTAACTCACCTGAAACAGTACCTTGTCATTCTTTAAAAAGCGGGCGACCCGAGGACATGGCGCAATGTTCCGCATACCTAGACCCAACTTTCCATGACGGCGCAGCGAAAGTTACGGAGCCAAAGCACACATTTTTTTTTTTTTTTTACTGCGCATATGCATGTAGTCCGCGAACGTAAGCAACTAGAAGCTACATGTCATAAAAGAAACCATATCACTTATTACTTTTTTTCTTCTTGCTCACGACTTATTTCATAACAAATAAGAAGAAGAAGAAGTCCCTCCGAGCGGCCGCTGCTTCTTCGGTGAGATATTGTTTTCTGTTTTCTTCAAGAATTAGTGCTGTGTTGAGACTTCGCTGTTGTCCAGAGAGAACGAACATCCCGTGGGATACCTGTGTGCTGGAGATCGCGCACAGTATCGCGTGGTTTTGCTGCGCTCCGCAGCCCATCTACGCCTGCCACGGCGGTGGGCGGCAAAGAACACCGGCACGAGCCATATGTCCGACAGCGCATTCCTAGGCGCATGAGTGCCGCAGAATCGGCGCCGCACTCGGAAGGGCCACACCACGCGCCTAATGTCATCAAGCCGGCGACGCTAGTTTTCAACGCTGCCCTACCTTCCAGCACACCTTCAGTGAATATGGCTGAGACAAGCGAAAGTGAGGCCAAGAAACCACGGGTTGACGACGACAAGACATCTACCTATGAGCTAAGTGAAGATGAAGACATAGACTGCGATGACACGCCGTTCTCCTTGGTATCGTATAAAAAGAAGCGGCCTGAGGGAATTCCAGTTGTTTTTCGACCCTCACAGGAAGGGCGCAACTTCTGGCAAGTGAATCCGAACCGCGCTGCGTCGGAAATTGTCTCCGCGGCAAAGGAAAAAGTACAGTCATTCCGCGTGAACAGAGATGGAAGTTTTGCTGTCAACGTTACTTCAGTCTCATCTGCAAGACATCTTCTGTCGATGAGCGAAGTGGCTGGTTTGGGAGTCAAGCCATTCATTCCGGCATCTTATACCAAGAATGTCGGCAAGATACGCCATGTGCCAGTTGAGTATACAGAAGAACAACTGGTTGACTTCCTGAAGGACTTTGGCGTGACATCTGCCCGTCGTCAGGCACGCTACAATCGCCAAGAAGATGGAGCGGTAGAATCACGCCCTCTGAGATCTGTCATTCTCCATTTCAGAGAAGATAAACCAATGCCGCAACGAGTGCATCTAGGTTTCACGAGTCATCCCGTAGAAGAATATCACGGCCCTGCTCTGAGATGCTACAACTGCCAGAGATTTGGACATCTATCGAAGAACTGCCGCAGTCCACGTCGCTGCAAGATATGCTCAGAAGACCACGACCATTCAGAGTGCAAGTCTGTGTGTCAGCCAAAGTGTGCCAACTGTGGCGGAAACCATACAGCTTCCTTCTCCGGGTGCCCTCAGAGCAGAGCTGCCTCAAGGTTGCGCAGACATGAGTTGAAATACGGAAGGCTGCCTCCTCGAAATGCGCCCCCACCCAACCTTGATGCTGTAAGATGCGCGCCTACAACTGCCAACAAAGAGAAAGAGCAAGTGGTCAATATGAACTATTCTGCAGCTCTAAAGCACTCAGGTCGACAACATTCTGACAGCGAGCGACACGATCCACCTCCAGAGAACACTACTCATCTTGCCCAGGCTTCGAGTGAACTTAGCCGACCTTCTAAACAACGCCCTGTGCCATTGACACAGCAGCCTCACCTAACATCTGAGCGACTACCTCAACATTCGCCTCAACCACATCTGTCATCCCAGCGACCATCTCAGTCAGCTCTTCAGCGACCTGCTTCGAGCACACATGGAGCTTCAGCGTCGTTTGCTGATTACGCGTCTTTACCCGTGGCACAGATGATCCTGCCCGTGCTATTCACAGCTCTGCGTGCAATTCTCAGTGCCATTCCACACGCAAACAACCTTCCAGAGGTAAAAGCACTGCTTTCTATGGAATCGTTGGTGCTTCCACAATCACCAACAGCTCCACTGCAGGCTTACAATGAATAATCGTTATAACAATGTTTTTATATTTCAGTGGAATGCTAATAGCCTTCGAAATAAGTCAGCTGATTTTCGCAAACTACTAGCTCAACATAACTTTCCTGTTTTATGCATACAGGAAGCAGGCGTACGAGATGACTTTCGTCTTTCGAACTATGTTATATATAAATCATCGCGCATTGCTGGTAGTAGTAGAGTGATGTTATGCGTGAGAAAAGACCTGCCGTCCTATTTAATACAGTCGAGCGATTCAAACATACCGGAGTTCGTAGCATGCAAGATATCTTTTAGAAATACAAGCGTCACAGTGATCAGTATTTATCTACAATGTTCTAGCAAAATATCAGTAGACAGCTTGGTGAATGTGTTTGGTATCGCAAACTCACATGTGCTGGTTTGTGGGGACTTCAACGCACATAACGTCATCTGGGGCAGTGAATATAATGATTCCCGTGGAAGCATTATAGAGTCTGCCGCAGAAAAAAGTAATCTGACTGTGTTAAATGACAGCTCTCCAACGTTCTTGCGGGGGCTTCGTTACTCAAGCTGTATAGATGTTACGCTCTGCTCCCAAGACCTTATTGATGGTGTTGAATGGTCAACGGACATAGAAACGCACGGTAGTGATCATTTTCCGATCCTGGTCAAACATCGCCTCATACGGAGTGAAAGGACCCGCCGCTACTCAAAGTATACTAATTGGCAAAGTTTTCGGCACCATTTAAGTAATTCATTGGGTGAAAATCCGAACTTTCAAAGTTTTGCAAATACATTGTGTGAGTCCTACAAGAACTGCACAAAGCAAGTCATTGTTCCAAATGAATACGCTGCAGTCGACGGCGAATATGAATGCCTAAGAGCAATTAGAAGGCGCGCAGAACGGGCTTACCGCCGCAGTGGAAAGTTGGACGACTACAAAATGGCACAGAAAGTTCAGTCAACTTCGCGCAGACGCTTACAAAAATTAGGTACAAGAAAATGGCGAGAATACTGCGCGTCGTTGTCTCCGTTTACTCCAGTTCCCAGAATATGGTCCGTTGTCCGATCTTTTAGTGGTCCAGTTACCCAGAGCCATCCCTTTCGAGCCCTTGCCGTAGCTCGAAGCACTCCGGAAACATCGGTTGCTGACGAATTTTGTCAACTTATATCCAGACCAGGAATTCCGTTTACTTGCCTACAATTTGCGAGTTCGACAACACTAGCAGAACAGAAGCTTCGTGCGTGCTTTATGTCACAACATCCACAACTTGATTGTGAGTTTAGTTTAAATGAATTGAAAAGGGCTCTTTCGTCATGCCGTACAAAGACAACCGCAGGCCCAGATGGTGTTACGTATGTGATGTTAAAGAACCTAGGTCCAGTAGGAAGAATGACTCTTTTGGAGATATTTAATGATATCTGGATAAGAGAGACTCTACCGGATTCATGGAAATTAGCTCGGGTAATTCCAGTGCTAAAACCAGGAAAGACTCCACTTTGTCTTGACTCCTACCGACCCGTCAGTCTCACAAGCTGTTTTTCCAAGCTAATGGAGAAGATGATAGACAGTCGACTGCAATGGTGGTGTGAACACACACATGTGTTTTCCGACCACATGACCGGTTTTCGACAAAATCGTTGTACAATGGATGCAGTATTAGATATTGCCACATACGTCGAACATGAACGAAGCTGCGGAAATGTGACAATAGCAGTATTCTTAGACATTCAAAGAGCATTCGACACTGTAAGTCACATACACGTCCTTGCTGGTATGTTAGAGCTTGGCCTACACGGTCGAACGCTGCGATGGGTGTCAAACTTCTTGAAAGATAGAAAAATATTTATTGAAACAATAGAAAGAGAAAGTAATTATCACAGCATCACGCAGGGCGTTCCGTAGGGCAGTGTTCTTAGTCCGTTTTTATTCAATTGTGTCATGGCAGCCTTGCCACAAAAGCTCCCGTCTGGTCTACGGTATTCTCTGTACGCAGATGACATCTGCATATGGGCCTCTGGTTCTAATATACAAGACATTCAAACAACGCTGCAAGAGGGCCTTGATAGCATCGACACCTTTTTAAAAGAAAGAGGCATGAGTCTTTCATACGCAAAGACAGCCGTACTTCCTTTCACTAGACGACAGTTGATTAATTTCCAACTTAGGCTTAACGGGCAAGCTTTGATGTTTGTGAAAGAGCATAAATTTCTTGGAGTTATTCTTGACCGCCAACTTACATGGGCTTCACACATCCGCGCAATTGAAAAACAGACCAATGCAGTAATAAACGTACTTCGGCGACTCGCAGGCACAACGTGGGGGGGATCAGTCTCTTCGCTACTACAAGTTCATAACGCACTCATAAAACAAAAAATTGCTTACTCGGCACCTATTCTCCATGGTTTATCGCAAACTTCTGAGGAACGTCTTCAACGTTTACTAGCAAGGGGGCTGCGAGTGTGTCTTGGGGTTCCGCAGGCTACCTCGAGTTCTTTAGTAATTGCTGAAGCTCGTCACCCCCCATTTCCAGTCATACGAACGGTTGAAACATGCCGACATATTTATCGCATCTTAACCCAACACGAGAAGCATCCATTAAACCTCGCGCTCACCGAAAGAAACAAAAGCAAAATTCACGATGTTGTTCGAGAACATAAAACATTATTACCAAGATTTGAATTATACAAAGTGGATGTTAGTTACCCTCCCTGGATGTTAACATACCCAAAAATAGAGTTATCGGTTGACGGGATTATATCTAAGAGAGACATGTTCATAGTAGCCGCACAGCAACTGGCACTCTACCAAATTTACTCATTATATCCCCAGTACATCCACGTTTATACAGATGGTTCGTGTCATAAAAATTCCTCGACTTCAGCATTCGTCATTCCACACTTAGCGCTAGAGCAAACATTTAAATTATCCCGGGAGACATCTTCCACCATGGCAGAACTATTTGCAATCCTGTGGGCTTTGCGTTTCATAACTTTAGAAAAACATTCGCAAAAATGGGTTATCTTTAGCGATTCGCAAGCCGCTCTCACATTACTACAGAGCAATAAGAAAAATTCTTTGAACACTTCGATATTGTATGAGACGCTCAAAGAACTTACAAAAGCAAGCGCAATGAACCACGTAATTGCATTTCAGTGGATTCCTGGGCACTGCAATATTCCTGGTAATACTGCAGCGGACGCAGCTGCGAATCGAGCGCACAATAACGCAGAGACAACCAATCTTCCCCTATTGCGTAGTGAAGTCCGCCTGATCCTGAGACAGATTTCTTGTCGTCTCAGCAAAACTACCTGGTTTGACCAGCAAACTAAGAACTCGGAGTTGTACTCAATAGACCCATATATAAACTTATCAATGCCGGAAACTCTAAGAGACAACAGAAAATTTGAAACTTTGGTACACCGGCTGCGTCTTGGTACTGCATTTACGAGACACTTCTTGTACAGAATAAAACGTGTCTCTAGTCCGCAGTGTCCTTGTGGCCATCCAGACGAAGATGTGCATCATCTTCTTCTCGTGTGCTCGAAATACGATACACAAAGGGCGGTACTGCAAGCTAATTTGTTTATATTAGACAGAAGACCATTCACTCTGAAAAAGATGCTTGGCCCATGGCCAACTGCGGGCCTTCAAAAAAGAGCGCTTCTTGCTCTGAAAAAGTTTTTAGAGGAGACCAACATTTTGGGAAAATATTAAGTATTGGATGATCCGAATACGCTAAATGAGTTACATAAACGTTGTTCGTGGTGCATAGTTGGTTTATGTGGTGATCGCAACTTTTACGCAATACGTATAATTCTGTCCTGTAGTTGGAGTGTATTACAAGTGTTGTTGTGTGTTTTGGCTGTTCAAAACATCGGACTTCATATATGCGTACGTGGACTGAACTCATGCACAGAACTTTGCGACTCATGTACTGTTGGACTGTATATTTTTTACTGATCCGGTGTTCTACTGAGTGTTATATTTAGTGTCGCTATCTCCCTTTTTGCGCAAATTTGTTTTGTCTGCCAAGTGACAAGGAGTAGCCGGTGCCACCACATAAAGGCGCCAACCTCTCCTAACATTCACTTCAATAAAAAAAAAAAAAAAAAAAAGTTCCTTTGGAAGAAGAACTTCGTTTCTTGCTGTTCCTATTTTTCTGGCTTTCTGTATTCGTGTCTGGTTTTCCTGCTCCTATAAACGATACAGTTTCTTGACTGATTACCAGATGGAACTCTGGCGCTGCAATCGTTCGGACACCATGGGAATTATGGGTAGTACGTGGATTAGTCTGATCTTCGCGCTTGTGGCTGCAGACGCTCTTGTGGATTCATTTAAATACTCTTTATCGGGGCCTAAATTGGCCTAAATTTCAAGTTACTGTATACTTCTTTTCTTTAATGCTGAGGGTAATAAGACTGCAAACACGCATAATCGCTGCTAACTGCAGTGGTTCCGCTTGTTCATGCGTCCGTGTTGTAATGATTTCAATGTCGGGTTTCTGTGCTAAAGGTCTTCTGCTCGAATCGTGCCTTCAGACCATTTTAATAATGTTTGTTCAATTATTTAAAACGCAGTATTTTCCTTAATATGATCACTTTGCAAAGTCACGAAGTCATTTCAAGCCAGAAGGACGAAGTTTAGACAAATCCACTTACTACCCATCATTCTCGGGCTGGCTGAAATGCCCTGCTTGCAGCTGCCGTAGACACTAGCGCCACAGTTCCCTCTAGTAAATGTATAAAGCTCCATGCTGTAAATCACCAATAAAACGTCGGCGCTACTTGGCGTCGTAGCACAAGAGCAAACGTTCCGCCCGTGCGTGCGAGTGCACGTAGCTTTGGCTGTGCCGCCACAGAAAGTAGTCGCCTTGCGTAATCGCTTTGCATTGCATTACAATAGCACCACATTTCCCCCTAACTATACCTAAAAAAAAATTGTTTATTTGGCGCACGGTACGAGAGATGGTTGGCGCGTCTCACATATACCGCGAGAGCCCTTTTCTCTTTCTGCCAGAACATCGAGCCACGCTCCGCCGCTTGTAAAACGCAACGCTCGAGCAGCGTCGGCGCTGACGGAGACGTTTTTTGACGAGGTTGCTCTTTGCAGTCTTTCGAGCGCGTATACCAACTTTTGAAGCTTGGTGACGTCAAGCCTGGCGTCATCAACAGCTATGGTTGGTGGAAGCAGTCTTCACCCAACCATCTGAAACTACCACGTTCGGCTTGTTTCTGAGAATTATTAGTTTGTATACACTTTCAACGAGCATGTCTGACATGTCTTGTTCTGGACTTTGTCAGCAACCAAAACAATGATATTTACAGGGATTCTGGAATGCTGTGTTGAATGCTATTAAACGCCTGAAGGCACCTCCCGCATTGCAGGTTAATGAATATGACAAGTTCGTTGCCATATCATATCACTACAAGGTTCAGTAACGAGCATGTTACTCAGTTCTATTGTCGCAATGCGAGCAACACCTTTGACACTACAACAAAAGCCTGTGGTCACATTGCTAAGAAGCTTAAAAATGTCGATACAGCGTTCCGGAGTGCACCGGCTGTGTATCCCTGTTACTCCGGCACGGTGCCGTTAAGTAAAAACGACACCACTTCCGAGCAACACTCATATTTGGTACGGATCGCCTGATGAGCGTACGCGAAAAATTATAGGACCGTACGCTGTACATAGGAGGGGCCCCCTTTTGCGTAAGCGCGCAATTATTAAGTTTTATCGACAAAGAACTCAAGTATTTGAACAGTTTGATCCTCTGATCAAGTGACATGGCTGTGATCTCTAGTTGCTCGATGAATTGGCCATTTGACACCGCAGTAAACGTATTTTAACTTTTTGCGTATCGTTGGTTAGTACATATATACTTTCAAATAAAGACTCGATGTTCGTCGGCGCCCTTATGTTGTTCGGTTAGCTCTTCTCGAAATAAGTTTCACAATGCAGCCACAAGGTCAATTTTCAACCTATCTGTAACCTACAAGCTTCTATCAGGCGAGTGAGATGCGACGTATAACACAACACTTCTTTCTTCACCCTCCCTCACTGTCATATAATTCACTATGCTTTTAACGCACAGATCGCATAGGTAACGTTAGTTAAGGTAATTAGGTCGTCAAAGTCGTTGCATAAACGAGAACTTGACAAAGCTGTAGCACCTACTAACTACTTCTACACTGCGCATATTTTTCCCACATAATCACTGAATCATGCGTAAATTCGCAAAACCCAAAAGACTGCATATATACGTCGTCGCCCGAAAAACATGCCCATGACGGGGCTATCAAGGCCGCTGACACGCGGTTGCTTGCGAATGCCTCGTCATCTCAAGGACCCCAACTGAAACAGCGAATGCATAATTTGACAAACACAATTCAGTGCATTTGATTTATCGAATCCATCGTCTATAATAACGTATTCATGAAAGGAGCACACGAGCGCTAAATGCGCATCAATAAATATGGTAGGTGAGAACAACGCCTCACATGGAATAACACATCTCTAGCTGGACCAGTTTTATCATCGTCTGAATATCTACATCGCTTATGGCTCCACTAAGATTATTTTGTTTTGAACATATATACACTGTTAACAGGAAAGGGAAAGCGAGGAGCCGGCTGGCAACTGCCACCGGAAGGGGCACAGCGCCTGCCTACTCTTCTGAAGGGAGGTGACAGAAACACAGAAATGGAAGATAGGAAGGAGGGGAGGAAAGAGGAAAGAGGAAAGGAAGAGCAAAAGGACAAATCTGAAGACTAAAGTAGAACACAGTACACTACGCACGCTGTTCTGCCGAGTTTCGACTCTGCAGCCGGAATTAAAGTGACGCAGCGTCGAACAGCCTCCACAATTATCAACCACATCCATGGCTAGTTCGCTATGTGGCTAAATGTGCTCTCAATGATGAGACGCCAACTACAGCTGCACGCAATCACCGTTTCACCGGTAGTCGGTTCACAATATGCACTACAAGGTGTTTGAACCCGCCACCTCCCATCTTCGAAGGAAGAAGCGTTAGGGCACACACACACAGTACGGCCGGTCACTGAAGGTCACGCTATTACAGAATGTTGAATGTTCACGCTACAAACGTGAATCTAAGTTAGTTAACTCTAGAAAGGTTAGTACGGCGCGTTGGGCCTGATCACGTTTAGATGCACAACCACTGGGGTATAAACATTCCTCGAGTGTCGCACACCGCAGGCCAAGGAGATGATAGTTTCTCACTAGCGACATGCGCTGCGCACTGAAAGCGGGACACTCAAACATAAGGTGCTGAAGTGTCTCGTAGCAGCCACAAGACGTACACAATGGACTTTCCGCACGCCCATTGTCTGTATAAACGTTCGTGCACGTTCACGCAACCAACCCTCAGCTTGAGCAGTTGTGCTATAGCGCGACGAGGCAAGCCTCGACCACGACTACGGGGTGGGAACATTCCATCTGCGATGCACTGATCTGGATGCTGCTTGGGTAGGTGGTGACGAATCAGCAGACGAGCGTCATCAAGCTTTCACAAAATTTCTGGTCAGTCACAGTTGTTATGAGCGCAACATGAAGCGAGCCGATCAGCCTCTTAAAAATTAAAATTAAATTATGTGGTTTTACGTGCCAAAACTACTCTCTGATTATGAGGCATGCCGTAGTGGAGGACTCCGGAAAATGTGGACCACCTGGGGTTCTTTAACGTGCACCTAAATCTAAGTACACGGGTGTTTTCGCATTTCGCCCCCATCGAAATGCGGCCGCCATGGCCGGGATTCGATCCCGCGACCTCGTGCTCAGCAGCCCAACACCATAGCCACTGAGCAACCAGATCAGCCTCTTCATTTCCGGCGATTCCTACGTGTGAAGGTATTCATTGAGCAACGAGAGATACCCCACGTGATGTAATTTTGCTCGCAGGGTCAGTAATGCTGCGCACAAGTGGACAATCAAGCTCCCTGCGTTGTAACCTGCTAAGGGCAGCGCGGGAGTCCGTAAAAATGACAACCTTCGATGTAATTTACTCCTCTTGCACGTATTTCAGTGAAACATTAATCGCTGCTAGTTCCGCAGTTGTTGACGAAGTTGGATGAGGTATTTGAAAGATACGTAGTACTTGAGTTGATGGGCAGAAAAAAGCTGCAGAGGCGCCTTGACCGTCGTTGTGTACAGATGCATCTGTCAAAACTTGAAGATAATCTGGAAACTTTTCGAACAAGTGAGACTGAGCCAATTGGGATATTGCCGAAACAGCCATATCAGACTTTTTGTGCATGCCAGCAATTGTGAGGTAAATGGGGAATACCGTGTTTCGTGACACCTTTTGGAGGCGGAGACGTATCTGAAGCAGCATGTTCAGAAATGGTAGTGATATCCATAAATAATGCCGCCATTTTTCCCATGCGAGATAACGGGCGGTGAATGAGACGATCAAGGAGCGATTGACTGTTTGATGTGCGGTGCAGACGCTCAATATGATACAGAGCTCTCTGATCTGCTTGCAGCCTCAGGGGTAACTGATGCGCTTCAGTATGTAATGCAATAGATTGCGCCTCACGAGGTAGTCCAAGCATTAGTCGAAGGGCAACGCGATGATCTCGCTCCAGTTGGGCCATCAAACTAGGTGGTATGTTCAAAATTGGCAATGCGTACAGCATGCCTGAGAGTACAGATGACTGGTACACCTGAAGAGCCATTGTTTGGTCGCAACCAGCACCTCGAGCAGTCAAGGCGGCCACATACTTAAGGAGGGAGTGCGATTTGCGTCGTACAGTTTTAACGGCAGGACGCCAAGAGATGCGATCATCCACAATTAATCCTAAATAACGGTGTTGTCGCACCCAGTTTATAGGCGTTTCGTATACAGTCGGCTCATTGTTCGACGAGCGCGTCGTTTAGGGTGATATGCTATTGCAGCCGATGTTAGTATAAAGTTGTTGACACATAAAAAAAGGGTTGGCAAAAAGAAGTTGCTACATTTTTGCTACTTCTAGAAATGCATGTAAATAAGGTGATTGCTTGTAAACACTCGTGTCATATATAGGCATATTGCGGCGCTCAGAGGAGACTATTGTTACCGCCCCTTTCCGAAGGGTGTACCAATAATAATAATAATAATAATAATAATAATAATAATAATAATAATAATAATAATAATAATAATAATAATAATAATAATAATAATAATAAATAAGCAATCGTCACCCCAGTGTCACCGATGCCGATCGCTATAGGAATGCGAAGAAAACGTGACGTAATTCTAAACAAAAATGACCCACGCTTCATCGCTCGCCTCAGTGTTAAGCGGCGAGCTTTGCTGAATCCAAGCTCGTGAATGTTCGAGCTGCTGATCTTAATCGCAATAAAGTGGAGTCTTAAGCAGAGCATACGCATTTCGACACCTTGACATCTCGGACACTTTTGCCTCGCGATAAGCGATCAGACATTTCACGGAGAATAATTATCGCACCCTCCCCATTTTTCTTCTGCCACTCGTAAGGTTGCGCTGCTGTCAACTTTGGAAAGCTTCAGCGCCATAATTTGCAAGTATGCCCACAGGAGCGTAACAAGGTGTAAACAACGAGAAAGGAAGCCAGGACAGAAATAATAGTGTGACAAAACGTCGAGCAGTTTTTCGTAATTACCCTCCTCCAACATTTTACACTGCTTTCACCTTGTTTATTCCGGTCACTTGCCCGAATGCAGCATCCGTCTCGAATGCTCGTCCACATGTCTGCAAGTACTCGGCCTGTGCGGACTACACCATCTGTACTCGACGTCGTCTTTCCCGAAATAACGAGGTGTGGTTCGCGCACCTATGAAGCCTCCGCACTAATTCCGCTCAGGCCGCCTAAACCTCTGCTCTGTGCACAAAATGTCACCGGCAGACGCTGGCGTGTGCGGCCACGATTTCACAGTAGAGCTACTGCGCAGCGCTATAGTCCAGCGGACGCTGCATTGGTCAGTAACATTCGCGGCGTCGTCTTCTAACCATCGCGTTCATTTTAGCCACCGAGGTGCGATTACCGAGAAAAGCGAACTAAGGAATGTCGAGATGACAAAGAGAAGTTATCTCGCCTGGCGAAAGGTGAAGTCAGCAGAAGTCACAAATGCGAAAGGCAGGCTACTCAGCTTTGGCTCTAAAGTGACTGTATGAAAATCTATTGGCTAATTGCTGCCCCCCATATATATATATATATATATATATATATAGTCATATCATAAGAAGCCAACAAACTGACAACAAGGACAACATAGGGGAAATTACTCGTGCTTAATAAATGAAGCACAGAAACGATAAAGTATTGGAAATTAAAGTGGATGAAAAAACAACTTGCCGCAGGTGGCAACCAAACCTACAACCTTCGCATTTCGCGTGCGATGCTCTACCAGTTATGCGTGCAATATGCCTATATATATATATATATATATATATCTATATATATATATATATATATATATATATATATATATATATATATATATATATATATATATATATATATATATATATATATATATATATAATCGTGTTCATGCCTCATTTTACCATAAAACTCATTTGAAGTGAACTGGAAGACATTGCGTTGTCCTCATTATACCACCTATGGTTTCAGATGGGTCACGAAACGTAAAGAAAAGGTCACGAGCTCCATCCCAGCCACGGCGACCGCATTTCGAAAAGGCCGAAATGCCAGAACGCAGGCGTATCTAGATTTAAACAACCGTACGGGGTCAATACAATCTCAAATCCTCCACTACTATGTGCCTCATAACCATGTTGTTGTTCTGGCACGTGATACTTATCAATTGCTTTTTTTTCCCTTTAGGAAACAGAAAGAAGACCGTGGAGGGGAATAGAGCGCACCATGAATGAATGAATTCTGGGATTTTATGTGCGAAAACCACGATTTGACTATAACGGACGCCGTAGTGGGGGACTCCGGATTAATTTTGACCACCAGGTGAACATTAAAGTCGCCCAAATGCACAGTACATGGCCGTTTTTTGCATCTCGCCCCCATAAAAATACGGCCGCCGCGGCAGGGTTCTGATGCCGCAACCTCGTGCTTAGCAGTGAAACAACATAGCCGCTAAGCCACCATGGGGGGTAGCCCACCATCAGAGTCTTCCGTTATATGGTGAGGCACAAGTGATCTCCCATGTAATTCGTGTATATGGCGAAACCACCCCTACACGTTTAACGAGTTACAACGGTGGCTATGGTGTTGGGCTACTAAGCACGAGGTTGCGGGATCGAAGCCCTGCCACGGCGGCCACATTTCGACGGGGGCGAAATGCGAAAACATCCGTGTACTTTTTCAGCATGCACTTAACTCTATAGATTTAGGTGCATGTTAAAGAACCACAGGTGGTCCAAATTTGTGGAGTCCTCCACTACAGCGTGCCTCATAACCACAAAGTGGTTTTGGAACGTAAATCCCCATGATGTACCGTGTTACAAGGGGCGTGCAGTGAAAGGAGCTGTGTGGCAAGTCAGGTGACAAAGAGGCTATCTTGGCGATAGTTACGCTGAACTGTGTGCCCTTACAGTAGCACAAGAATGCTTGCACATTCAGCATATCTCTGAGCCCGACACTACACTAGGTGTGCTGTCTTAAAATGGGCGCCTTTATACTCGCGAAATATTTCCCGTTTCTTCGAAACGTGATGTTCTTCGGCATGCACGGAAAACCCACCGCCTCGAGACATTTCTTGAAAAGCGCTTCGGGGGCCTTGTTCTGAACAAAAACGGGCTTACTTGAAGCTCATGGAAGCCCGGCAACTGCTTGGTGACGACGACGGCATGGCGACATCGCTTTCTTGGCCGGTCAGGTCGCGTCCCGTCGTCACTGGACCGTAACGCTAAACCCAGTGCCCCGCACGCCGGCAATTCTTGTTTGCTGAAGACAGGGCGCGTGCACGCGTCGTTTGCTGCGCGACGTCGTCGCCGAGGCGACCGGCTGTTCCCCGCCCTCGACCTCTCCCTATCATAGCCGGTGCCCCGAGGCCATGCGGCGATGCAGATGCATGCTCCACCCGTTCGATCGTACGTGTGTGTGTGTGTACACATATGTGTTCGTAAGGTGCACACAGGAGAACGACGGCGATAGCGTGGGTTGTGAGCGCGGATGGCTATTTTCACTCGAGAGATGCACACGCGAGGGCGGTCCGGCACATAAACGTGACTGGAAGTTATGAGGACAGCGTGATTCACCGCTATGGCCAAAACTCGCCTCTGGGCGTGCTATTTGGTCTATGCGTATCCCATGTATCAGAGCCACCGAACGAATTGTTGGATCTTTGTGAAAGCGCGGGTCCCATCCTCTAAAGTCTTAACACAGGGCCGTGCAAGAGCCTTACAGTTTTTATCTGTTTGTTTATTTCTTTGGTAAGGCGCCATATCTGCAGATGTAATATGCGTGCGCATTTCAATACAAGGGGCCCTATAACGTAATACTATTCCAATCTGTTTTGGTCCAATCTCCTAACGTCAAATTTACGTAACCGCTCACGCAAGCATCGGGCGGTGGCCCGCAGCGTTGTCTGAAGAGGTCAAACAGTTTCCTGCTATATAGAAGGCCACTTTTGTTTGCTTTGAAAACGAATATAATTACCTATAGATTGAGGAGTTGTTCTTATCTGATTGTCTCATAAGAGGCGAGAAGCACGCTGAAGTGGAGAGGGTTTCGGTGGGGCCGAGCCAGCGCAGCGAAAATAGATAACCAGATGAAGAAGGTGGTGCCGGTGTCTGCGATTGGTCCGTTTCCCGTTACTTAGCGTGTGGTGGCTGGTCGAAAATTGTGGCGGCATGCAATGGAAGGTTAAGAATGCCGCTAAAATGGATCTCCAGTAAAGGAGAGTTGCCAGAGTGATGTCGTATGCATGCCGAAAGGGCTCGATAACGTTATACTGCCACGCAAGAAGTTTATTATACGCAAATAAAACCATGCTCCCTGGCAGGTGCGAGTAGCGAGTGTGTGAGCGATTGGCGGGCAGCCATTTTCTATTCCTTTAGTAACGGGGCAGTCTCTGGATATGCAGAAGAAAAGTCAGTTTTGTTCGGCATGTTAATGCATCTTTAACGCGTACTCGTCAATTTAACGTGGCGAGCTTTCGCGGTTTTATGACGTCGCGTGACAGGCAGGCGAAGAGGGTGCAGCTCCAAAACATTTTACCAATAGCAGAGGGCTAGTGGGGAGAAGGCGTCGAATTAGGAATAATTTTTTGATAGATTTAATGATGGATACTCGGTGTGTACACGTCATATCAGATCGGGAACTATCACCGTTTTCGTGACATCGTCTGACAGACAGGCGAAGTTGCGGGAGGCCCGAAAATTTTTTGACCACTCGTGCACGACTGATTGCAGAATTGGAATAGAAAAGTTTCGAATAGTTTTACGTTATAGCACCCAATTACGTAACACAATCAACAAACACGAGCGCTGTTGCAAGGGGGCCCGAGTAACTAGAAATGAACTTGCTTAAGACACACTGGTGGGCAGTATGCAGGATGCAGTATGGCTGCGCTCTTCGACACAAAGACGCAACACAGTGAACATCGTTCGCGTTTGTTCCCTGTGTTGCGTCCTTGTACCTAAACGCGCTGGCATATTACATCATGATTAACCAACTATCCCGCCAGTATGTCTTAAGCAAGTTCATATCTGCAGAGCATCTTTACTTTAATGTTTACATAGACAGGTTTTAAAGAAGATACGGTTTCGCACTCTGAAACATCCCACTAAATTTAGTGAGTAACAAAGATAATTGCAGTTTCGGCAGTCTGGAAATATACAGGTCCCTCAAGCTGGAGGAAAGATTTTTAATACGCAGTAATAGCATTGTCTGATAAAGGAATTGTACTCCTAAGCGTACAGGATGAGGTATACGCAAGCGGATTGTTTCCTATATTTGAACACATCAAAAACGTATCTATAGTTAAATATAGGAACAAAATCATTTTATTTCCTCGGCAAACATTGGTTACAAAAACGTGTACTTGGAAATTTTCGCAGATCACGAGGACACGGGGCGGATAAAATATTTTGCATAGCTATGTTCTTTATATATGGTCGATTAGTGGATTATGTGGTGCTATTAAGTTAGGAAATTCTTAGGCACATGATGAAGTCAGATGACTCAAAATATGAGTAATAGCAGATCTCTGTGAGCTGCCATCGCGGTGCAGATCAGCGCATGTTAGCCTAACGTGAAAATCACCGTAGCCTGGCCTACAGGGCAACCGTAGCCATTATCACAGTCGCCTTTGCTGCGAACGTCCAGCTCGCTACGCTTAAGAGAGCAGGGAGATCAAAATGGCAGCTTTCCCTTTGCTTTCTTTAAATTCATGTAGTGTTTTCATCGAGCATAGAACGACATGCCGAATGATTCTGTAAGATATGTGTGGAGGAAAAGTAACCTTTAAGCGCTTTAAATGAAATTATGTGCTTTGTGTGCGTAAATTTTGCGAAGGTCTAAGAAACACTCGCTTTACACAAGGTAAGACGTTCTCTTTTATACTCAGGCGATAGCTTGCAAGTCGAAACTGGGTCTTCTATTTTTGTTCTTTCTGTTAACACCATCCTCGTCATTATGCCCTGGTTGTCGTCTGGCCACCTCTTTTTCGACCCATAACATACGACGAAGAAAAATAAAACACCACGAACTGAACTCCTCCTAGCTCTAATCGGCAAGGCGAAGCTCACAGTCGGACGAGCTAACCATTGAGCCGTGTTCAGAACGTCAAGTTCGGTTGATTGTTTTTACTGATTAAGCTTCGTTGTAACGTTATGGGCCACGTGAATAATTAAGTTGTCACGGGTGGACTTGTGCACACGATTGTATTAACTTTATTTGCACGTAATATTTGTTTCTGTTCCTTTGATCGGTGTTAGAGTAACTTTCACCATGTCTAGCCTTCTATGAAAAGCTGTTCTTACTTTATTCGCCTCCTTCAGTGGCCTTGCGTTGTTTGATTCTTCTAGTCCGCATCCCTTTTGTTTTCTTCGCAACCTTTCCAATTTTATTCTTATTAAACATGTCTTTCTCTTTCTTTCTCGGTGACTCATCAATTTTACATTTCTTGTTTCACATAATGGTTACAGCGTTTTGTCAAAATTGAAATACAGTATATAAATTACTAGTCCTCATTCAACTGCACCTTTCAGCCATCTATCACGTAACATTGTTCGTTTTTAATATTATTTTCTTTTTTAATCTTGTCTAAACATGGTATTGTATTTAAGAAGCGAGAATTCACACCTGTCGTGGCTTCTGCTTTCAGTGTTGAAGGTCTGTTTGACGGCTATTGCATGGAGAATGAAGAAGCGCGGAACGCGAACAACTGTGTCTGTCAGCTCAGCACAAGCAACAAAATATCGCTGCCAAAACCTTTGAACTTGATTTCTTTTTTCCCCTTCCGCCAAGTTTATGCGTCCGAGGAGCACGCAAACAAGGAAAGGGTGATGCGTAAATCTAATCTTCGCCATATCGTCGGTAGCGGGTAAAAGAAAATTCAAACGATGACCTCTCGCCAATCCCAGTGCAGAGAGGACGCCGTGTCAGTACGCAGGGTGTTGTATGAGATGGCCTGACCAGAGATCTCTTGCCGTGGTCCAAGAACCCAATACAAACTCCGACGCCTACCCCAGATAGGCGTTGCACTGAGCAGACTTGTAGTTGTGTTGAAATAAAATCGCTATGTGCGTCCTTCTTCTCCACTATAAAACAGTCCCGGACACCTCCAACAACGCCACAATAAACGCAGACTCGCTAGCCGTAGCCCGTTGCTGTTCCAACTTGTTTTCTGTTTAGCTTGCTTTTGGGTGGAAGAAATTGAAGTGAATGAAGGGGAAGTAACCGACAGGGACTCCCGGGACAGCCGTTTCCAGAAGCTTTATTGCATGGCTTTTGTGTTGACCGCATGGACAGCAATTCAGGCTGGATAAAGCGGGTGCGTGTCTGGCTGCTTGGTTTTCGGTGTTAAATTTTTTTACCGTGTTATACCCAGCAATATTTGCTCGTGGAAATGCCGCCAAGAAGGTTGCATCGAAAACACATTAAAAGAGAGCCTGTCGATTTGAGGGTAGCGACGTATTTCTGGCTTTCGTGCTGGGGCATGCGGACCAAAAGGAGAGCAGAATACGGTATTTCCAGATAATGTAAAAAGCGATGGCGTAATGATGTCTTTGACGAAGGAATGGACCTTTACAGGCTACAAGAAGGACCAAGCAAACAATTTGGTGCTCTATTCAGAATTACTGCGCCATTTCTTTAATTACTTGCACATACAACAAACTGAGAGCTTCGTCATTTTGTGAGACAGCAGTTCCGCATCTTCAACTTTCTTTTTTAACATCTACCACAAAGATGCTGTCGGCTTCATGACACCTTATTCTTTAATTACGCTTTTTCTCTATGCTCATTTTGGTTTTTCTGCATTATTGCCGACAAATGACTTTCTCGCTGTTGACCGTGTTCACAGTCTTCATTTTTTTCTATTCTCATTCTGGCCTTGTCAGTGTTTCCTCCTCGCGCAACGCACATTTGTCTTCTTTTTATCTCACCAAGGAATCAGTCAAAATGCCTTAAACTTCTGTCACCGCATTCTCACTTTAGGTTCCGAGAGGAAAGTACACAAAGCAAGAAATGTCGAAGCTAAATAAACTGATGTTCCTCTGCCTGCGGTCGCACGTTGCAGTGGAGACTTGCAGTGGGCTGTACGCCAGAGATATCGGGAATATTAGCGCTATTTTTATGGCTTCCTCGTATGGAGGTCATTTCTCCGGTTGCCCAATCACGTCGAATAAGCTCCTGAAACGGCGATGAGCTTACTCACACGACAAAGTAGCTTTTTACCGAAACGGGCCAACGCCGTCCAGGACGCGATGCATAAGAACAGCGGCATTTACGATTACATGAGGTTGTAAAACAAAGCATTCTTTGCCTCATACCAAGCGCTTTGTGGTAGGTGAGTAGGTGAGTAGCTTTTTGTCTCGCCTCACTTTCGGCCTTTTCGATAAAAGAAAAATAAGAAAAACCGTGTCCAATTCTGCAATCGAACCTCAGTCTTCCGATGCTCTAACCATCAGGATGGAATTTTTTTACTAAGGACGATAGGTTACAATCATTTATTTGTCTTTATTGCCTCATTTGGCGCATAATACAGAAACATTTACAATTTTATTATATAATTATTATTGCCAGGCCATTCTTGGCCGACATTTATGATATGCAACTGACTAGTTCCTACCAAGCTCCAATCGGTTTGCAGTGATGCAGAGCCCTCTCAAGATTGAAGTCAGACAAAGCCTGCGTAGCCGAACGTGGTAGCTGCTCCCAGAGCAATCAGAGCAGCCACGTGATCCGCGTTTCTGTCCAATCACGCTCACGCTCTTGAGTTGAAGGTGGGAGCGCCTCCGAGCGCTCTGAGCAGGAGCGCGACGCTCTGAATGAACCGGGCGAGTGTGTTCAGAGCGCTCCACTCTTTGCTTCAATATTTCCAACCTGGTTTCAGAAAGCACCGTTCAAGTGGAACAGCTCTCCTGGCTCAAAAAGAAATTATTATAGATGCATTCAGTCATCAACATCTGGCATTGGGCATATACATTGATTTCTC
The DNA here is from genome assembly GCF_023375885.2 of Dermacentor andersoni. Lineage (NCBI taxonomy): Eukaryota > Metazoa > Arthropoda > Arachnida > Ixodida > Ixodidae > Dermacentor > Dermacentor andersoni. Next base: position 15,525,149 of record NC_092819.1, on the reverse strand, counting down.
CAAGGCTTTCGACGCAATGAATCATTGCATCATTCTTAATAACTTCGCATAGTATGGTGCGCAAAAAAGCGACCTTCAGCTTCTTAAATCTTATCTTTCAAACAGAGTGAAATTCGTAGATATTGATAGTGAGACATCTGCGAGAGAGCCAGTTATTGCTTGTGTGCCACAAAGAAGCATTTCGGGGCCACTGCAATTCTTGGTTTACGTAAATGACATTCTTCGCTGCACAGATAATGCTACATTTGTTCTGTACGCTGATGAGAGGACAGTTGTAACTACAGGTAACTTATAAACAGATGTAGAAAAAAAGGCGAACAAGACACTGTCTGATTTAGAAATATGAGCCGCGGCAAACTGTTTAAATGTAGACCCCAAGAAAACAAAGGTAATTTTGTACACGCCTAGCGTTGACAAACCTCATGAATATATTTCTGGAATCACAGCAGTTAGACGTGGTTAACTCTGTTAGCACCGTTGCAGTGCATTTCTCAAAGTACCTAACTTGGAATGAGCACGACGTTGAATGCCTCCAATCCAGAATGTCATCTGCCATTGGTGCCATTGCTCGAATGCTACGCATTCTCCCTACTAAGATAAAAATTGTGCTATACAACGCTTTAGTCGTACCCCGCATGCAGTATTGCGCCATGGTTTGAGGCACAACTGGTGTGACAAATCTGCGCAAGTTACATTTGATACAGAAGAGAGCCGTAAGTTACATAGCTAGTGTACATTATCCAACAAAACATCGTACCCAACACAAGCTCTTCTTCCAAAATATAAAAATTCTTCCTGTGTTTTGTTCTTACAGCTATAGGCTGAAATGTTATTACAAAGCTTTCGTTATATTTTATATTGTTTGTACAATTCAGCTTGCAGAACTACAAGCAAATACTAGTATTTGTAAGACTGGACATAAGTAAACATAGTTCGTACCCACCCCTAGAAGTTCTTATGACGAACTATCTTCGTCTATCACCCCACATTTGCTACTAAACTCGTTAAATCGTGAACACCTAGATCCTTCCTGTAACTCACACTCTCTCATTAAACTTTTTTTCATCTTAGTTATTCGTAGGACTACAATAAGCCACTTATAGTGTCTCCATTCGTCTTGAGCTCAGCTGTTCATGCTCATGCCATATCATGCTCATGCGTAATTTTGCTTATTTAGCGTATTTGTCACCTTTCTCCTGTGTTACTCGATGCTCTGTAATGCCACCCATAATGCTGTATAATTAATTTTTCATGTATGTCTGGTCATCATCATCTTGCTGTATTGTAAGGATCAGGACCTCGCTAAGCTATTCAAGCTTTAACTCATTTACTGCCCCTTATGAAAGAAAATAAATTGGTTGATTGTGTGATTGATTGATTGATCCACCGAATGTATAAAGCACCGTAAGAGCACTACACAGCGCTGGAATTTGACCAGACGAATGTACCATAAAATTACAATGTTATCCCGAATTTCCTCTTGGTGAGGTCAAACGAGGGGTGCGGAGAAACGCACTTACAGGTTTTGCATATCGTCAGTTGCTTGAGTCATAGTGGTACAAGTTTGTCTCGCCTACAATAATGTGATATATTCTCGGATGTTGCTACTCGACCAATTCGTTTGTATTTCCGAGGATTAGGCTACAATTGCGCGTATACTTCTCTAGCGGCCACGCCAACTAGCTATCTGAGACAATTTTAGCGTATGTCATGAGCCAGTTTCTACCATACTTCTCTCGTTGCGGCGAGTGCTTCGAGACTCTTTGTTAGACTACATCGCCTTCGGGATGGGCTCATATTCCCCAGTTCTTTCATCGTAACGGCTAAAGGTACGAAGACGACTTGCGACATTGCACTGCCTTCTGGGTATACCGAAGTTTTAACGCAACAGACTGCAACGTTTCTTCGACGGAGAATAAAATATTAGTTACCATACCATTGCATGCACGGTTAGGTCACACACAGCTGTACGTCTTACGCAACCACCTTAATTCATCTAGTGAAGCGTTGCAGAACTCCAAGATATATTCGATAGTTAGCTAGCGTTGAAATGCTTCACATACCATCTTTGCCCACAGCGCGTTCAATACGCTTTCTTTTTTTTCTATGCACCAACATAACGGTCGTCGATCTCGCACGCACATGATATAGCAATCAATAAACTAACAAGTTCACTGTAGGCTTCGCCAATGGACCTATGAGACATGCTGGAAACCGTAAGCGATCTGTGCTGAGGGTAGGAGAGAGAGGAAAAATTGACCACCCTTCCACTACTGTGAAGAGGGACACAAACGAAGGTCGGGATCCGCGGCTCTTCGTTGTGGTAACGCCTCGGCTTCGCGCTCCCTCACGGCGAAGTCGGCATGTCGACGACGAGCCCTTTCTCGAACGAGTTCCCGCGGCGTTCATCAAACCCTGCATGTTCCTCGGCTGAACGCATGATGCCCGCTCTCGCTGCCGTTCCTTCAACGCAGCCTACGGTTCGGCAGACGAACCAAACGCGGCCTCCCCAGCTGACTGCTGGGCCCGAATTGGCGGCAAATGCCAGGCGCGAGGCGAGCGAACACGCGATCACACCCTTTCCCTCCTCCGGAGGGAGGTGACGCCTGTGGTTGGCTCGCGCCTTGCACTGCGTCTACTTCTTCATGCTTCTCTGCTTCTCATGCTTCATACTTCTCTAACCCTACAGCTAGAATAGAACTGGCAGAATTTCCAAGTTAATCAACAAGCGTTAGACAACTGACATAAGGTAATATATTATGGATAGAATTGAACATGCTCTCAGGAACGGAGGAAGCATAAAAGCAGTGAAGAAGAAACTAGGAATAAGCAAGAATCAGATGTATGCGTTAAGAGACAAAGCTGGCAATATCATTACTAATATGAGTGAGATAGTTCAAGTGGCTGAGGAGTTTTATGAGATTTATACAGTACCAGTGAAACCCACGACGATAATGGAAGAGAGAATAGTCTAGAGGAATTTGAAATCTCACAAGTAACGCCGGAACAAGTAAAGAAAGCCTTGGGAGCTATGCAAAGGGGGAAGGCAGCTGGGGAGGATCAGGTAACAGCAGCTTTGTTGAAGGATGGTGGGCAGATTATTCTAGAAAAGCTGGCCACCCTGTATACGCAATGCCTCATGACCTCGAGCGTACCGGAATCTTGGAAGAACGCTAACATAATCCTAATCCATAAGAAAGGGGACGCCAAAGACTTGAAAAATTATAGACTGATCAGCTTACTGTCCGTTGCCTACAAAGTATTTACTAAGGTAATCGCAAATAGAATCAGGAAAACCTTAGACTTCTGTCAACCAAAGGACCAGGCAGGATTCCGTAAAGGGTACTCAACAATAGACCATATTCATGCTATCAATCAGGTGAAAGAAAAATGTGCGGAATATAACCAACCCTTATATGTAGCTTTCATTGATTACGAGAAAGCGTTTGAGTCAGTCGAAACCTCAGCAGTCATGGAGGCATTACGGAATCAGGGTGTAGACGAGCCGTATGTAAAAATACTGAAACATATATATAGCGGCTCCACAGCCACCGTAGTCCTCCATAAAGTAAGCAACAAAATCCCAATAAGGAAAGGCGTCAGGCAGTGCGATACGATCTCACAAATGCTATTCACAGCTTGTTTACAGGAGGTATTCAGAGACCTGGATTGGGAAGAATTGGGGATAAGAGTTAATGGAGAATACCTTAGTAACTTGCGATTCGCTGATGATATTGCCTTGCTTAGTAACTCAGGGGAACAATTGCAATGCGTGCTCACTGACCTGCCGAGGCAAATCAGAAGGGTGGGTCTAAAAATTATTCGCAGAAAACTAAAGTAATGTTTAACAGTCTCCGAAGAGAACAGCAGTTTACGGTAGGTAGCGAGGCACAGAAAGTGATAAGGGGATACATCTACTTGGGGCAGGTAGTGACCACGGATCTGGATCATGAGACTGAAATAATCAGAAGAATAAGAATGAGCTGGGGTGCGTTTGGCAGGCATTCTCAGATCATGAACAGCAGGTTGTCATTATCCCTCAAGAGAAAAGTGTATAACAGCTGTGTCTTACCAGTACTCACGTGCGGGGCAGAAACCTGGAGGCTTACGAAAAGGGTTCTACTTAAATTGAGGACGACGCAACGAGCTATGGAAAGAAGAATATTGGGTGTAACGTTAAGGGATAAGAAAAGAGCAGATTGGGTGAGGGAACAAACGCCAATTAATGACATCTTAGTTGAAATCAAGAAAAAGAAATGGGCATGGGCACGACATGTAATGCGGAGGGAAGATAAGCGATGGTCATTAAGGGCTAGGGTCTGGATTCCAAGGGAAGGGAAGCGTAGCAGGGGGCGGCAGAAAGTTAGGAGGGCGGATGACATTAAGAAGTATGCAGGAACGGCATGGCCACGATTAGTACATGACCGGAGTAGTTGGAGAAGTATGGAAGAGGCCTTTGCCCGGCAGTGTGCGTAACCAGGCTGACAATGATGATGATGACTTCCTCATGCATATAAAATTCCGCTTTAAAACTCGTGTATTATGAACTGACAGTGGCTGCCGTGTACGTGGAATGTGAATTACGCCAGCAGAGAAAACATGTTTCTTTATGTTGCACACCTTCACCCTGCCAGTTAAAACGTGGCTTCAGGAAAAAGACTATATGTACCTTGGAATACAAATTGTAGACTTCGCAATGAACCCGAGATAATAGAACATTGCTTTATTGTTTGTCGTGACGCATTTCAGTTTTAGGACATTTTACAAACAACTAGCAAACAAAAAGAATCTTCCTCTCACATCTAATGGTACCTGCTTCCTTCCTTTCAAAAAGACAGCGAGTAATACGCCATCTGATTTGTTTATGTTAGTAGGACTTCATTCATTATGGAGAATCCATATTATCGACAAACATGCTGAGCCACCTCGCTCGACAAGGTCTGTCTTTCAAGAAGAATTTGGATGCTTGTGTTTGTTTGCTCGAATTTCGAACTTTCATTGGACTGCGTACCATGTGTGCATGTTTTTCGGATGTATATTCAAATGCAATGTAACAATTTTGGATTGACACTACTCATAATTCAATGCAGTACGTAAAGAAAAAACTGGAAGTGGCTGAATCGGTTAGCGTGCTGGTCTCGCAACGCGGAGGTCGGTGGTTCGAATTCACAGTCCAACAAGCAATTTTGACTGTTGCGTGACTTGGGTTTTCTTCGTACGGCAACACCAACACCGACGCCGAAACGAGTGAGGCAGTACAAGCTTCGCTTGAAAAAGCATGAATCACAGGCAGGATCATCAATATATTCGCATACTTACCAGCGATGTTCAGCGACAGTCCCTGGCATCTGTTCTAGCGCACCTTGACAGTAGACCATTGTCCCTCGACACGATTTTCACATGTCGCCGACAGAAGACATCGCAGGTGAAGGCGACAAAGGGACTACTTCGGTTTTTGAAAGAGACTGGATTGGAGAAGCGGCTGTGAGAGTGATGTCACGTACCATGCCAGATTGATGGACTCCAACGGACGATGTGTGTGTGCTGTGCTATGTGCTCTCTCTCCCTCTCCCCCTTACCCATCTTTAATATCCCCCATCCTTCTCCCATGTGTAGGGTAGCAAACCGGTTAAGCTAAACTGGTTAACCTCCCTACCTTTCCTTCTCCACTTTTTCCTTCCTTCCTTACCAGCGATGCATACCGCGCCGAAGCAAGTCATCATAGTTATTGAATACAAGGCTCATGCCTGAAGCTGTAAAGAGGCACTTGCAAATGCGTTTTTGCCCCAGTCAACGTTGTATTGCAGGTAACTGCAGGAAGACAAGAAGGCTGATTTAACAGTTATTCCTTTGAGAGCTGCATAACGGTAGGGATTAGCGAATACCTGGAAACGCAGCTACGGACGCCCTAATTTTCTAGGGCCTCAGTATTCATGCGACAGGCTTTCGTAAATGCTGCTTGCTACTGCACGTTCGTATGCGTGGAGGTTGTTTCGCCTACCCCGTGCACTGCCTCGATTTTACCTACACGTTTCTCCCCCACAGTGCTAGGTGGCCAAGATCATTTGTGTATAACCTCCGCCTTTCTATTTACCGTCTTTCTAACATTCTCAGTAAGCTTTCATTCCTGTAACTTCCCTTAGCTTCAGCCTTCAGTATCGGAGCAGCACGTTTAAGGCCGCAAATGCTGACACCTGTCCGGACTTAAGCGGTTGCGATTTCTGCAACTGACAACAAAGCTGTAGGGCTTGCGCGCGCGTCGCGTTATTGCGTGAATTCCTTTTCTCCTTTATTTCTGTTATCCTTTCTTTCCTTCTATCAGCTTTTATTTCCTTTACCACTTTTCCCAGCACAGGGTAGTCAGCTGGTGTTCACACTGGCTAACGTCCATGTATACCCCTCTCTTTTTTTCTTCTCCTTCCTTTAGCATAATATTCCATTTTTATTGTAGGGACAGACGGCTTATCAAAATAGGGGGACTGCAAAAGGTATCGAAATTCGATAAAGTGTTAATCAATTTTCGCTTATGATAATTTATTGCTTTAAGTGAAAATGCCGGGTTGCATTTGACGTAATGGCGCCAAGAAACATGACACTATTGCGCGCAATCAGGACTGCTACCTCTTATAACACCCCATCGCGTTTGTTGGAGTCCGAAAACCTATGCATTATAGGGCCTAGCAGGGCGCGAGCAGCAGGTGAAGGGAGAGAAAGAGAACAAAAAGCAATGCGGAAAGGTTAAACAGGCGCACGTCTGTTTTGCTATCCTGCTCTGTGAAAGTTGGGGAAAAGAGGTGCAAAGAGATTTTAAAAAAAGGCGGAAAGAGAGAGCACAAGTTACGCGCACACTTGAAGGAGTAAGCCGAGACAGTACGTCGCCGGCGACCTGCCGTATACTGTAGTACCAGCTTTGTTGCTTTCGGCGCCAGCGCCGCGCAGAAATGACCAAGCCTGTGTAAAGACACTTTAAGAGTGAGTCTATGACATGCTTTGTAGGTTATGACTATAAAAGAGAGAAATAACTACTGCCGTTTCAGCTCTGTCATGATGATAATCGAAATGACATCTAAAGCACGAGCCGCGTGGAGACGCACTCACGTGTGGTACGAGTCATCGGGCTGATACAAGTCGAAGTCGAGGAAGACGACTTGCGCCCTCTCGATGCCTTCGCCGCTGAAGTGGTAAGTGCAGCGGGTGTCCGCGGGGTATCCGTCAGGGTAGCCGGGGCTCGAGAACGTCCCGTTTCTTGACGCTGTGCTACTGAACAGCTGGTCGCAGCCGGACCCTGGAAGATGCGGGGCAACGCATGTTGGTGAGATAACTAGCGCTAAAATAACAGCAAGCAATGTAGCGATCGAAAAATTGGAGGTTGCACCGACACGCCCGATATCTATCATGTACAGAGCGAGAGAACTGCACTATACTAAGCAATTACCATGTATAGAAAGCGCCCGCCAGGTATTAAGCAAACCTCTTGCAGGGTCTATTGGGGGAAGCTATAGTAACGAAGCGAAAGGCAAAGAACAAAATTTACTATGATAACGTTACGTAACTTCACAGTAACGTAACAAAGTAATGGTGTCTGTTTTTTAGATAATGAGAGAATCCAAACTTCGAAATGTTTCCAATCAACCTAAAACTGGTGTTTTAGGTGCCAAAACCACGATTTGACCATGAGGCAAATGTCAGAAAGAACGTCAGTCGTTCATCATTATATATATATATATATATATAGATATATATATATATATATATATATATATATATATATATATATGATGAACGACTGACGTTCCTTCTGACATTTGCCTCATCAACCTCCCTAATGAAATGATCTCCTCAATGAAATGGCCCTCAGTCCCCAGTGGCTGCGGAGCACTTGACCATGGCAGCGGTCAGACTTGCAACGCAGCAGAGGGTGCTAAGAATATCTGGGTCCGGACAGGCCGCCAATGGAAACTCAGCCTTGCCACGTTCAACACCCGAACCCTCTCTAGTGAGGCAAGCTTAGCAGGACTCTTCGAAGAACAATCAGACATTGGTTGGGATATTATCGGCCTTAGTGAGATTAGAAGGCCTGGTGAGGCTCACACATTGCTGAATAACGACCATGTCCTCTGCTATAGAGGTCTCCCGGGGAAGAAGCAATACGGGATAGGATTCCTAATCCATAAAGACACAGCGGGCAACATTGACGAATTCTACAGCATCAACGAGAGGGTAGCAGTAGTCGTAATCAAACTCAATAAAAGCTATAGATTAAAGATAGTACAAACCTACGCTCCAACGTCCAGTCACGACGATGAGGAAGTAGATCAGTTTTATGTAGATGTTGAATTAGCGATGAGAAAAGTGCAAACGCGGTATACAGTAGTAATGGGGGACTTCAGTGCAAAAGTGGGGAAAAAGCAGGCGGGTGAACAGGCAATTGGCAACTACGGTGTCGACTCTAGAAGCGCTAGAGGTGAGATGCTGGTAGAATTCGCAGAAAAGAATAAGGTGAGAATAATGAAGACATTTTTCAGGAAACGTAGCAACAGAAAATAGACCTGGAAAAGCCCTAATTGTGAAACAAGAAATGAAATTGATTTCATACTTTCTGCCGATCCCAGCATAGTGCAGTATGTTCAAGTAATAGGTAGGGTAAAATGTAGTTATCATAGGTTAGTGAGGGCCAGGATCCACCTCAATTTAAACAGAGAAAGAGTAAAGTTGGTCAAGAAAGAACAGGTCAACTTAGAGGCAGTATGGGTAAAAGCAGACAAATTTAGGCTGGTAATTGCAAACAAATATGCAGCCTTAGAACAGAGAGATGATGATGATGACATAGAGGTAATGACGTAGTAGTTCTGCAGAAACCCGCAAGTTGGAGAGAAGTAATTAATAAAGGGAAAATCAGACATCCATTTGGGTTTCCTTCGGAGCAATTGCTACGAACGGGTGGATGTCTGATTTTCCCTTTATTAATTACTTCTCTCCACCTTGCGGGTTTCCGCAAAACTACTACGTCAAACACTTGCCTTTGCTTCGTGTGTTGTTGACAAATTCGACTTCGCCCTGCCATCTGCTAGCCGCCTGGTTAGCTCAGATGGTAGAGCGGCTGCCCCGGAAAGGCGGTGGTAACGGGTTCGAGTCCCGGACCAGGACTAATTTTTCTTCAACTCTGAGGCTTTTCTTTCGAGGAACCCGTATGGGTATGGGCGAACGGGTGGATGTCTGATTTTCCCTTTATTAATTACATAGAGGTAATGAATGAAAACGTAACGAGGCTGGCTTCAGAGGCAGCAATTGAAGTGGGATGCAAGGCATCAAGTCAACCAGTAGGCAAGAGAGAGAGAGAGAGAAAGGCAAAGGAAAGACAGGGAGGTTAACCAGAGATTATCTCCGGTTGGCTACCCTGTACTGGGGGAGGGGCAAGGGGATGCGATAGGTGAGAGAAAGAAGGATTAAAAAATAGAAAAAACCTACACACGCACGTACACGCACGTACACACGAACTGTTTCTGTGGGCACTGTCACGCAGCCCGCAAAGACGTTCCTAGTCTTACATAGTGTCACCGCAGAATCCTACGTCACACAGTGTACAGTCACAATCTGTCTAAAAGTCCCGTGTCTTTCAAGTACCGTAGCAGCGCCTTCATAGCGGATCGCGCTGATGTTCGCGTAGGCCAGTTTCCAAGGATCTTGTTTTCTGTCATTGGGCGTTTGTCTAGTTTGTCTAGGGTGGCTGAGAGGACTGCTCTTTGCGGGTTGAAACGAGAGCACTGACAAAAAAGGTGCTCGATTGTTTCATTGCACCCGCGGAAGTCACATAGTGGGCTGTTGGACATTCCGATAAAAAAAGAGTACGCATTTGAAAATGATACTCCAAGCCATGACGGACTAGAAGGGTGAAGCCACGTCGTGGAAGCTCGGGTGGAATACGGAGCTGTAAATTAGGGTCCAGGGTATGAAGGCGTGCTCTTGTGAACTCAGATGAAGTCCACTGAGCTAATGGCAGGTCACGCACAAGTGCGGAAAGTTTTGGCAAGCTCTCCCAAGTAACAAAGGACCTAATAAAGAAACGACAAAGAATGATAGTGTCCAACTTAAGAGATAAGATAGAATTCGTGGAACTGTCAAAACTGATCAACAAGGCGAAAGTAAGTGATATACGAAACTATAACGTGAGAAAGACTGAAGAAGACGTAAAAATTGGACGCCGCCTGAAATCAGTGAGGAGGAAACTTGGCATAGGCCAAACCAAGATGTATGCACTAAAAGATAAGCAGGGTAATATCAACAGCAATCTCAAAGATTTAATAAATGCAGCGGAAGAATTCTATACTGACCTTTAGAGTACCCAGAGGACTCAGGAGCGCTCTATTAAAAACAATAATGAACAGTATACAGAAACTCCTCCTATAACTAGAGATGAGGTCAGAAAGGCCTTGCAAGGCATGAAACAGGGAAAAGCGGCAGGAGAGGATGGAATAACAGTCGATGTAATCAAACATGGAGGAGACATAATGCTAGTAAAACTGGCGGCTCTCTATACGGAGTGTCTACCGACTGCAAGGGTCCTAGAAAACTGGAAAAATGCAAACATCACACTAATCCACAAAAGGGGCGATGTTAAAGAACTAAAAAATTATAGGCCCATTAGCTTACTCCCAGTATGATATAAAATATTTACCAAAATAATCTCCAATAGAATAAAGTCAACCAAGGGAACAGGCTGGCTTCAGGAAAGGTTACTCTACAATGGAGCACATGCATGTCATTACCCAGGTTATCAAGAAATCCGCAGAGTACAATAAACCTCTCTATATGGCTTTCATAAATTACGAAAAAGCATTTGATTCAGTAGAGATACCAGCAGCCATAGAGGCATTGCGTAATCAAGGAGTACAGACGGCTTACGTAAATACCCTAGAAAATATTTACAGAGATTCCACAGCCACCTTAATTCTACACAAGAAAAGTTGAAAGATACCTATAAGGAAAGGGGTCAGACAAGGAGACACAATCTCTCCAATGCTATTCACTGCGTGCTTAGAAGAAGTATTCAAGCAAATAAACTGGGAAGGCTTAGAAGTAAAGATCGACGGCGAATACCTCAACAATTTCGGTTTGCCGATGACATTGTTCTATTCAGCAATAATGCAGACGAGTTACAACAAATGATTCAGGACCTTAACAGGGAGAGTGTAAGAGTAGGACTGACGATTAATATGCAGAAGACAAAGATAATGATAAATAATCTGGCAAGGGAGCAAGAGTTCAAGATCGCAAGTCAGCCTCTAGAGTCTGTGGAGGAGTACGTTTACGTAGGTCAACTAATCACAGGGAACCCGGACCATGAGAAGGAAATTCACAGAAAAATAAAAATGGGTTGGATCGCGTACGGCAGGCATCGTGAGCTCTTGAATGGGAGCTTACCGTTATCATTGAAAATGAAAGTATGCAATCAGTGCATTTTACCGGTGCTGACATACGGCGCAGAGACTTGGCGGCTGACAAAGAAGCTTGAGAACAAGTTAAGGACCGTGCAAAGGGTGGTGGAACGACGAATGCTAGGCATAACTTTAAGAGACAGAAAGAGAGCAGTTTGGATCAGAGAGCAAACGGGCATAGACGATATTCTAATAGACATTATTAAAAAAAATGGCGCTGGGCAGGTCATGTAATGCGCAGACTAGATTACCGTTGGACCATTAGGGTAACAGGATCGGTACCAAGAGATGGGAAGCGCAGTAGAGGACGGCAGAAGACTAGATGCAGTGACGAAATTAGGAAATTTGCGGGTGCTATTTGGAATCGGTTGGTGCAGGACAGGAGTAATTGGAGATCGCGGGGTGAGGCCTGCGCCCTGCAGTGGACATGAATGGGCTGATAATATATATATATATATATATATATATGTGTACACGGTGTTCGCGGGCTACTGCGTAACACATAATACCAACGTGCAGACCACGCACTGTTTCCTCAAATATTTTCGCTCTATTTACTGTCGGTGCTTTTATTTGCGTGAGAATTTCTTTAAGAGCAGCTATTGCTAGTTTTCAGTTCTCTGTTGCCTGTTAGCTACTGTAATAAAAGTTAATGTTTCCACATGTAGCAAGGGTAAGCATCAAGGGAAGAAACTTTGGATAACTCAAGTGCAGAATCGTGTCCCTTCAGCCCCGCAAAAGCTCGTTTTTGCGGGGCTGGGCTTCGCAATCACTTCTTAAACCTCAGCCGATGCTTTCCATAGAAGTTGTGTTTCGACAGTGGAAGAACATTGCTTGAAAGCACGCGAAGGCGCACCGCACCCTCAGCGACGCGAATGGATAGACCCGAGATCGGTCTTCTATCTCGGTGAATGATCACCGAACACGTTAGCGCATCCGAAACTCTCTGCAACAACCAAGTCTCTTCTGTACCTCGGCCCGGCAGCATGGTCGGCATACTCTGGAAGAAAGGCTCACCCCAACGCCATTATGGCAGCCGAGAATGCTGAATAGGCAGCCAGTAATTAATTAACGAAGGCGCTCTATTCATAAAACAAAAGCGGCCCCTCTATAGCGTCTCGTGAAAAATTAGCGCGAACTGTCGCGCGCCGGCGACTGTGCTCGAAAGCCGGACGGTTACCGGCGCCAAAAATCGACTTTTCGTTTTCGTTTTTGGTAACCGCCGGTGTGCAGCTCGCTGGCGTACACTTTGGCAGCAGCTACAAGCCGAAAAAGTTCTGGACTTGATTTAAGGAAAAAGGCGACGTAGTTCCACGAGGTTTCAACATAGGCGGTTGAAATTCAAGACATCATTACGCGCCATCTTAAGTGTCCTCAAGAGGCACCTTTCTCGCGGATGACGTTCGAAGCCATGCAGTCAGGGCTCGGGCAGCGGCGTCTAGAATACGATTTTCAAAACGGACAAAGCAAGGCAAAACTACGTAAAAGATATTGGCTTGGAGGAGAGGCCTGGAAGCTATAAAGTTCTCTGCCGGTCTTTATTTTTTCTGGGTGTATGTGGTGTTCTTCACATTTTCTGCCGCTCGATATTATCGCGGACTTTCACCCTCGATACGCGCGGGATATCGCTTTGTGCAGGCATATTAACACTGGCATGCTACGAAAATACGCACGTTCAAGGAGAACATTGTCGTAAGTAACACGGTCGAGCGTGTTCTTCTTTAATAAATATTGTTTGCATCATTTGCGCACAATATTGCGCGCATAGCCGCAATATTCGTTCCGGGCTGTACTGCGAGCTTATAAATTGTGAAACTTGTTAATATTCAGACTTTCGAAAAAAAATGCTAGCGCTACGGACCGCTCTCGTAGCCTGAGTGCGCAGCCCTTATTCGTCGGCATTGCGCTCGTCGGCATTGTGCTGCAACGACATCGAGCGTAAAAGGGGGTACGTGGGGTGGAAGGTCCACGCTTAAACAAATCGCGTGATCGTAGGATCAAGACGACTTTTGATAATCAAGTTGAGTGGCTTTTAAAAGCCGGCTACCCTTGCTCGATGCTGACGTCAGTGGGGGAAACTTTGCTCCAGAAGATGAAAGGCAACAAAAAGCCTGAGGTGCGTGGGGAAGTAGACCGTAACGCTCGAAAAAAGGCACAAGTGATCCCGTACGTTCACAGGGTTAGCCACAACCTTAAGAAGGTGGCGAACAGGTATTGAGCACCTGTGGTCTTCTCCGCCGCGAACAAGCTGGCCGTGACGCTACGAACGGGTGTACAGTATACAGCACTTTAAGCGTTACGTGCATTGTTCCACTGGAGTGGCTTATATGATTTCTCTCAGCTGTGGCAAGTGCTGCCTTGGGTAAACTGGGTGCTGCGTCAACGACCGAATGAGAGAGCACACAAATATATTAAAGAAGGATATGACTGCGCACTTGTCTGCGCATTGCAGGTCTTGTCCTGACTGTGAACCCCTGTTTTTAATGTCAGGATCCTAGCAGAAGCAAGAAGAAAACCGCACGTGAACTGTTAGAGGCCTATCATATCTAGACCACTGGTCTAGCCTGCATGAGTAAAACAACTGTTAGGCTTTATGATTGGGAATTGAGATTTCTAAGATTTAAAAAAGAAAGTTGATAACAATGCCTTCGGCTGACTGGCGTTCTCTGCGTGTTTTATGCGTTTGCGCATGTGTATGTTTGCGTATATATAGGATGCTCTGTTCTCGGAATAAACAGTTGTAAGTGTAGCGCTCATGGTTCCTTTTCTTTTACCCCTCTCTTTCTTTATTTTTTTCGAGTTCTTGCGCTAAAAAGCATCATGTTTAGATTATGGGGTTTTACGTGCCCAAACCACGATCTGGTTATGAGGCACGCCGTAGGGAGAGCTCCAGATTAATTTTGACCAACTCTGGTTGTTGAACGTGCACTTAAATCTAAGTACACGGGTGTTTCTTGCATTTCGACCCCATTAAGATGCAGCCGCCGTGGCTGGGATTTGATCCCGCGGCCTCGTGCTTAGCAGCGCAACACCAAAGCCGCTAACACTGAAAAACAGTCACAGTATTACAGAAGTATGCGTCATATACACAGGCATGGCCTTTTTCTCTATGGGTTACAATAAAAAACAACCCAAGTTCGCTTTCATGTGGGTAATGTGTGTGCGCCTGCATGTCTAATTTCTAAAAAAAGAAAAGAGAGAGAATGAAATGTATGCGTATTCAAATGTATATATTTATTAATACTATGCAGTTTCTTCCAACGTTTAGAATTATTAATTATAACTTACTGTAGCTGAGCGTAACAGTAAAATATTGCGCGACAATTGTTGCAGAATAACAGCATGTAAAAAATTGATAGTACGAGAAAGGGAATACATTGCTATTTTAACCAGTGTAAAATGACAAAAAATTATAATCTATAAAAGATACGCGGCATCTGTCACAACAGCCGGCGCTAAAATCACTGGTTTCTTAGAAGGGGTGCCCCTAAACCAATCAACCAGGACCGGTGATTGCATGTCTGCAACGCGCCGCCGCAGACAGCAATGACCACTGCACTTCTTCTGCAGCTGCACCTATTCCCGCGTTATTATTTAAGTGGGCGGTTCAGCACACTTCCTTCACAGCTGTTTACGTGTGCAGAATGGTGAAGGCCTCTGCTTCTAATAGTGCTGCGTTATGCTTTCATTATGTCACACTGACGCCGTGACTGTTCGAGCTCTTCTCCATGGGACGCTAGAAATCTTCCGACAAATTTATTAAATTATGTCGGCAATCAAAGAAGCGTAAGACGTATCCTTAAAAAAATACCACCTAATACTATGCAACATGATGCTCATGACGTCAGCTCTACAAAAAAACCTGGCCCCGAACAATGCGGAAATGGCATTACATTAAAATTGAAAATGCATATGTGCATGATCGCGTGCCTACTATAGGTGGCTGTTACCCAAATTACAATGGTTACGTGTGTAGATCGCTTCTTTTAATCGCTTCAAAGTTGAGAAGTGGTCTAGCAGCATGCTAGAAAAGGATGATACAGCGCAACTTAGACAATAGGGAAGTTTACAAACAGCGCACACAAGGATCTTTGCGTACACAAAGCATCCCGCCTTGCTTGCTTTCTTTCATACTTCTTTTGCATTCCTTTGTATACATTCTCGCGTTCTTGTGTAGGCCCAGTAGTTCGCGCCCTGACTTTGAGTGGCAAGACCTAGCACTCCCTAAAACTTTCTTTTAGGGTGATTTAGGTTTCCCGCATCTAAAGTTAGAGGACCCAATCCGCCGGGTGTATAAAAAGGGTTACAAAATAACAGAAAGGAGTACGAAAGAAACCAGGCAGGGCATGTGGCTTCGAGTGCACAAACACGCTTGGGTGCGCTATTTCTACAACTCCCTGATGACGAGAAGGAAGAAAGATGGACTGGTGCAAACCTGTGTTGGTAACTTAGCAAGGAAGTCGCTGAATTTAGTCTTGTTTTGTCACCTTAACGATAGCTTCACTTTTGTGGAATCAGCGACATTTTAAGTATATTTAGTGACATAGGTAGCCAACAAATTGTCCTGGTAAAATTACTCGAGCAACCTTGGCCTTGTTCAATGCTTGGTCCCGATTTTATCCAGATGGGCGTATATGCACCTACCTTTGTCGCTACTTCTAAAAACATACTGAAGCTCATATTAGTGATCCATCTGGCTACACCAAAGTTGATTTTCTACGCAAAGCACCATCTTGGAGTGATATCCCGTTTTAGAAAATCTGGGGGCTGGTTTTGGCCTTTTCACTTTCCGACCAATGACTCGTCAATGTAGGAGGCAATTTAAAGCTACAGGTAAATTCATAAGAAAGATGTCTAGGAAGAAATTCGTACCATGATATAGACGAAATTCCGACCAAGTCACCACCGTAATTTCCACTTATTGACCTTTCGTTAAAAATAGGCCGCGACTTGGCGACATTGTCAGAAAATGAAAAAATTACCGACGATTACGTTACTTCCTAATGCGAAATTTGAGCGCAGCAAATAAGCTGTTTCACCTTTTCGATAGATTGAGGCAAAGAAATCGAGCAACACATGTATGCGCTATCACAGAATTTTTTTTTTATTTTTCACACGTATTCCTTTAACAAAGACTCCACTAACAGTTCTTGACAGTCATGAAGGAAGCTTTGTGGTCGGAGAAATAGACTGATATATGTTCGACTTGGTACACCAATCCCTACAATTTCGGCTCGGTCGGTGCACATATACAGATCCGCCGCCACCGATCTGGCTCTCTGATTGCCACCGCACAGGGCGAACGGCAGCGGCAATTTCGGCTCGGGCGGTGCACATATACAGATCCGCCGCCACCGATCTGGCTCTCTGATTGCCACCGCACAGGGGTTGCATTGGAGGAGGAGCGAAGAAAGGAATTAAGTTCGAGCCGGCGCTTTGACAACCGGAGACTCGCAGGAAGAGGGGGGAGGGGGGCGGCGTGTACACCCAGCGGCAAACGATGGGGGCAGAAGCGCGCGCAGCAAGCGGACAACACGATAAAGGGAGAAGGGAAGAGATAGCAGCGACTGACTGATGCCGCTGACGCCGATAGTGAGTCAACCCCAGCTGCGGAGTTGGTTTCAGGGACAACGCCGCCGATGCCGACACAAACAATATGATACCCTCGCTTCCGCAGCGCTAAGAACCAGGTCTAGCCGTGGGAAGGTGGTCACGTATTCGTCGACGTGCCGGGGCCTACGTGAAATAACCGGCGCGTCGGCAACTGAAGAGCACCCTATCCGCCACACAAGAACAGGGGGGGGGGGGGGACCCTTTCCTCTTTCTGCATGGCGGCGACGGTGTTCTATGCAGTCACGTTATCTTGACTCTCTAGCGGCGTCAGCGGCATCCAGCGGTATCAGTCGGTCGCTGCTAGCGCTGGGGGGATGAAAGGGGGGCGGAGCTGGTTACGAGGCCGACGACAACGCCGACGACGACGCGAAACCCAGGAACGGACGCCAAAGAGCTGCGCTCTAAAAAAAAATAGTTGCCTACACTGGCGCAGGACTTTCTATCCATTCTCGTCTTGGTCTGTGTTGTGCGACATCTTTCCCTCTGCACACCAAGACAAGAAGCCCAGCAACAAATTTTATTCCACCATAAATTTTCCAACAAGCTTCTGCAGATTCTATAGCAAAAGAGAGTCTAATTTTTTACCATTTCCAGATGGTTTTTCAATGGTACACCAGGATTACAGCGCACAGATTGCGTATTAAATTCATCAAGTAGAACACGGCGCCTTACCTAAAGACGCGAGTATGTGTCAAGAAAACTTTAATGAAAAGTGAAGAAGTTTCACCTAAAGTTCGAAGTAGCGACACCAATAATTTGCGCAACTCTCGAGAACTGCGGCTTTCGATTGATTACTTTTCTGTTGTTTAATTTGACGTCAACAATGATGACCTCAGAAGCCGTGGCGACAAGAGCAGTCGCATGCTATGTGTTATGACAGAGGGTACCGCTGCAACGTGCATTGGCATTTAACCTGCAAAGTATTCATAAGTATAGGGTCAAGCCTGTATCAGCCAAGCAGACCTGAAATGTCACAGCTCTCACACTCTTTAGTTTTTCATCCCCATGTCGCATGGTGTCATCGAACACCTATAACATCTTTTGGATACGTCATCCTCCCAAATTCTCCACTCCAACCTCCCGCCTCTTTTTCTACCTCTCCAACTCTTGGTGGCGGACCACGTGCACAGCGCAACTTCATAGCCACTGCGCTGGCTGCCAAAGGAATAAATAATAAGACACGTATTTAGTTGCGTAACCGAAATCACTCTATGTCCGCAGCCACTTTTGGGTGCAGACTATAGGCGCTCAAGATTGCCCGCCATTGGCTTGCTTATGACATGCGCAGCTCGGACTAAAGTATATCTGCGCAGCTCTAAACTCCTCTAATACAGGAATGTTTCAATAATACATGCGCCCGTAAAGCGCCCTTTCAGACGGAATTTAGATGTCCGGTCAACAACCGACATTCCAAGAAAAAAGATCGTACGTCAGCAGCTTTTACTGCGCGCCGTTGTTCAGCTCCAAGCATAGCGTCCCGTGCGGAACCAGGAGCAACGCGCAGCCGCTCGGCACCCCAGTGGCAGCAGCAGCGCCCGTCTGCCGGTCAGGCAACCCTCAACGCCATCTGGAGCCGGCACGTCCGGCAGCCGCCGTGGGGAGCAACTGCAGACGGCCAAGACTCGGTTCTTCCGAGAGAGCGCGGCAAGGAACAACATCCGTCGCGACGGCTGCGCTAAAGGTAGCGAGGAAAACGACGTGCTCGTTTGCAAAGACGCCCAGCGACTACAGACGGCAGGAGAGGCTCGAAATGGTTGTTGTTAATCCAATTTGCCGGAGAGCGAGGCCCAGGCAAATGAATGACAAAGAAGAGGAACGACGGCCCACCCGAACAACAACGCCGAGAAAGGGCGGAGCCTCTCCGCTCTGGGGTTGTCTTCCCTGGCAAGATGCTCAGAGCTTTGGCAGCGCTTCGCTGCTCGCTGACGCTCCCACCATGCGCACTGCGCTTTCTCCTTTGCTGCGTTGTCTCGCCCTATCCTCCTCACCCCTCCCTGGTTCTAAGCAAGCGTCAGTAGTGAGCTGTGCCACTGCCCCCCTCCCCCCCCCCCCCCCCGTACTCCCCTCACTCCTTCTGTTCTTGGTTTCATTCGGTTTCCTTACGGCAAATAACAGTGAACCGGATCCTCGGCCCCGGTGCGCACACGTGTTTTCTCTCGACACGGGCTCTCTGCGCACTCCGCCTTCCGTGCGCTTCCTCTAGAGCACGCGCCCCAACGAAGCGCCTTGCCTCGTCTCCCATAAATCTGCTTCTTCTCGGGGGACAAAGGGTAAGGGAAGCCGAAACGAAGAGATGCGTAAAAAGTTCGAAAGAGAGGCCGAGATGGGCTGGATGTGACTCGTTCCTAAAACTGTGCAGCGTTCGGGTGCAGCCGCAGTCGGAGCCACCTGGACGCGAGCTACAAAAGGTGTTCGGTTTAGTGTCGCATTTGACAAGTGACATCCAATTCCTAACACGGATTAAAAAATACGCAGACAGTTGACAAAATACATCAGAAAGATATTTAGGAAACAAATATTGAGTTGCGAAACGTTATTAAAAAACAGCATTGGTGTTTCAAGGACA
The DNA here is from genome assembly GCF_023375885.2 of Dermacentor andersoni. Lineage (NCBI taxonomy): Eukaryota > Metazoa > Arthropoda > Arachnida > Ixodida > Ixodidae > Dermacentor > Dermacentor andersoni. The sequence continues at coordinate 15,505,535 of NC_092819.1, read as the reverse complement.
GGATAAATATGTGTGAATCATACGTACGGGTAAAATGATGGATTTATCGCATGGCAGATTGAATAGAAATATATTTGGCAGATTGAGTAAACATTTCCTGGCTAGAGGATCAGGTGCATATCTGAATATATCCGAAAGGTATTCAAACATGGCGCGTGGTTCTCTGCCACCTTGTTTTTTGCTAACGTATAAATTTGCTGTTCCCGCCGTGTTGACATCCCCAAACTGCTCTATACTCGAACTTTACTGTCTTTCGTTGCGTGTTGCTACTTCGTTAACGTTTCTGTGATACGTTTTTATTTTTCTCATACGATCAGGGTAGGTAGAGTGCTCAGTTCGCTAGTGCAGTTCATATCACTCTGCCTTTTAAGCCATTCTTCCCTGCCGCTTAAAATTAATAAATATATGTAAAGAACCATTTATAAAATATTCTAGTGATGTGATGCTTCCTCACGGCACGCGGCCTGTCTATAGTCCTGAACCATGCATATTATCAGCTATTTACAAAAGATTGGAAACCGATGTTATTCAGCTCCGTATTTCGCTGCGCTGCATGGATTTAGTGAGACAGTTACATTGGCGGGTCACAAACGCGCGCCGGTGCCAGACAAGAGCAAAGCAGCAACGCGTAATAAAGAAAACCAGATGTTGAATCAGAAAAATCAAAGGGGAACGAATTAGGAGCAAAGTGCAAGAAAAGGGCGTACGTGAAACCTCGTTCGGTGTCGGCACGCCGTGCGTGCAAACACGCTCTCTCTTTTCGGGGAACCGGCAGAGTGCAATACCGCTGCTTCGAGGGAGCGGCGGCGCGCTTTGAATTCCAGCGGCGCGAATTCTTGGCGCTGCTGCGCCAATAAATATGGACATCCCCCTTCCCTGCCTTACCACAAACTATTCGTGAGCCGTGAACCCTGCGTGCGTAGTGTCTTTCCATGTGAGCTTTGTGAACACGTCCATATGGGGCCGGAGGAAGCAAAAAGTACGCACATACCCATTTCAGACACTGTGCAGCGCGGGAAAATAGAGTACAAGATGGCCGTCGCAATGAACACCGGAGAACATGCACCTTTGCGGGCTGTTTACGCATTTTTTTAGTCGATCCTTTAACTACCCGAGACAAATTTCATGATAAGTGCTATTCAGAGCAAGCATCGTCTTCCTCCGGTTCGCACGCTTGTAATACCGATAGCTGTTGCATGATGATTTCTTCATCGAATCGTGTGCAGTTGCAGCAGTTATTGCGAGGTGAGCATATATATGATCAGATAGCTCTAGTAAGTGACACAATGCCGCGAAAGCTTTCAGAGCCCCATTTAGAGGAAATTATGCGGAATTGTGTGTACGCTATCAGCACACCGGCCAGCATGTACTGAAATTTGAGGTTTAAGGAGATCAGGGTTCGTAATAATGAAGAAGTTGTTACGTTAGAACTGCTGGTAAGAAAAATGCCAAACAATAGCAATGTTGAGAAATGGAATACCTATGAACAAAAAGCTTTGTGAAATCGGCTACAGAAAGTCAACCCGTCATAATGTGCGGCAGTATTTGTACAGCTTTTACGGCTGCAATTCTGCCGAAAATTTCGAGCCACGATAGTTATATAATGCAGTCGCGAGACAGTTACCTGGGCCTGGCGTCGTGTAGAAAGGTGTGTCGGTAGTTTCTACTTGGCGATCTAGACTTTGAACTGGAGACCATGATGGGGGCGTCGAAGCACAACTGGAGAGCCAAGCCTGCAGGAGTTCTGCAGAATAGACAGAAAAGCGACAATCAACGCACCATTACTTATTTCTTCAGTTCGTGCTATAATTAGCTCGTAAAGGTAAAGGCAAAGCTCAGAAAAGAAGCTGGACAAACAGCAGCCTCAATGACACTGTGCGACTTGTCTTTAAAGTAACAGTTTCTCATTTGTAGTATTCAGAACAAAACAAGCTAGAGGTAATTTGCCAACGGGCGGTGTTGCGGCTAGTCGTTTTAACCTTGGGCTGCGTGACTGTGATCATTTTTAACTCTGTCAAATGCGTGAAAAATAAAACAAGCAAACGTATAAAATTACCAAGCCACCGAAGATTGATTGGTATACAGTTGAACTCCGTATTTTGTTCAGAATGCACGAATCCAGAATAAGAAAAAAAAAAGGAAATCAGGTATTTCCCTCGCATTTACTTGAATATAATCCCCTTACAATAGTACTACATCGATGGTCCATATTTTGAAGCATAAATGAGACCCCTTGAAATCACTTATATAAATCCATATGAGCGGATTTACTCTTCCGTCCGCGTTCATTAGGAATAGCGGCCGCTGGACGCTTAGATCGTTTGGCTGTTCTCCCGCCGATGGCCGATGTACTGCCGTGCGTCTCGCCCGCAGAACGTACCGGAAGACGGTCCTCCTTCGGCGTAGTGGAGCTCCTCTTCGAAGTGGTAGGTGGCCTTGAATCCCTGGCCGGGAGACTGGCTCCGGCTCACAAACTCGACCATCATGTCCGGCCCTGTCGAAAGAAGCTCGACGAAGTAGTGTGTGTTGCAGAACTGAGCGATCACCCGCGCTGCCAGATCTTTGCCGTCGTAGACGATGATCGCGTCAGGACTCGTCAAGCAGCTGCGCAAAGGGTTTAGCAGATAAGGCTTAGCAAAACCTTATATTCGGCTACAGTTACATCACAGAGAAGAACAAAATGTTGTGCGAACATACAAGAGTACGAAGCAAAGGGCAGTGACGAACTCTCTGATGAGTGCCGTGACGGGTGTAATGTTGTCTTCTTGCTCCCCTTTTTGCGCTACGATATTTTGAAGGACAGCAGGCGGGCATTGGAAAAGTCTGAATATGCCGGCGTGTATTGAAAACGAAATAACATGACAACCAATTTCATCACCATCCAGAACAACCGGTCTAACATTAATTTTAACGAGCCTGTAATTTGGCGAGGACTCTAAATTTTAACAGCGCGAAGAATTAAGCACTTGTCGAAAGTATCAGACAAATAAAATGGCTGTCTCTTACGTTTAAAATTGTTTTGTCTCTCTTTGCACTACCTGCTATAGCTTCATGCTGTAATTGGCCCAACTGAAATGCTTGCGAGGTCAAATGGACGAGAGCACGTACGCGGCCACGTATAAAGCTTAAAAGCTACATCCGTAGAGAAAGTAATTAACAAATGAAAACACAATAAATAAAACAAATACGGCGACGCGTAACGTTGACAAAAGCTCCAAATGAGATATGCTTGTATATGCGAATATACAATCGAGCGGCAATGACAAATTTCCGTACGGTGGAGGAGCGACTGACCTTCGCTATAAATTCTGTCATGATATGCCGGAAGTTGACTTATCAGCCACAATTGTTCATTGCTCTGCAATACCAGCATCAGGTAATTCTCATACCGGGGTAAAAGGATAAAGTTTTTATTAAATAAGTATAATAAATGCGAGAACGATCAAGTTAAATAAGTATACTAAACAAATGAGTGCGTTCACAAATTACATGAAAACTCTGATCTCTAATAGTTATTGCGAGCCGGGATGCGTTTCGCCAGTCGAATACTTGCAGGCTTGAAGTTAGTCTGTAAGTTACGTGAACTGAGAAAATCAAACATGACACTTCTCGCTTACTTTAACATATAGGATATTTTTTTTATTCCTTGGCTTGGCACGCAAAACTAAGTTTCTTGCAGACTTGCCGCTGAGCCGTTCTACGTTTAATGGTAACTCTGACGCTGACTTCGTTTAGTGCGACAGCACTATGCTCCCACAGCGGACACCGCCAGCTTCTGAAGAACTTCTTTGCGATGCACACAAGGTCGTGCCCTGAGCTAACCGCTACTTTTGGCGTCCTAGTTGAACGGCTCTGACACTCCCGCGTTCTTTCTATGTGTGTGCATATGTATGCGTTTCTCTCTCTCTCTCTCTCTCTCTTTGCATAGGTTTTTGTTTCGTTGCTCTGTCACCCCTTACCCCTTCCCCAGTGCAGGGTAGCAAACCGAATGTTTGTGTATAGGTTAACGTTCCCGCCTATAGCATCTTATTTCTCTCCCTATCTTTTGCGGCCACCGAAACACGTGCACAGACCAGACATATCAGAGTATGCGTGAAGCTCCAGACCTTGCAAAAATGTTTCGCAAAGTAAGTCGTTGTGCAAGTTCCTAAATCTCCAAGAAAAGAGAAAAAGAAAAAAGAAAGAACCAGCATGTCAGAATACGCTGACAGGAAAGAAAACAATGAATATAGCATGATAGCACACTGTTTCACGAGGACATGCGCACATTGTCGCAGAGACATAACCTCGAACCATCGTAGCAGCAGTTGGAAAAGCTGTTGTTTTACGTCTTTATTTGCTACCACTACGCGCGTGTTGCCGACATTAGCATGTAAAAAATATCTCAAGCATTGAATTAGGAAACCACTCAATGCGTTTCTTTAGCAAGTCGCTGTGCTTTAAAAGTAAGTATGAATCAACTCTCATTACCATTACCATTACCCAGCATCCCATTACCATTTACACGTTTCTCAAGAAAACCCATTACCATTTACGGGTGTCTCAAGAAGGACTATTTGTGGCTACAACAAGGACAATTAAGAAGTAATCAACAAAAAGCTAGAATAATTTTTTGAACATCACCTTCTACCCTCGTTACACGCCAGGCCTATTCATGATAACTGGGTCATGTTCAGAGATAAGTTAGGCATATTCCTTGAGCAGAATATTCCTTTAATAACAATAACTCAAGATAAAAACAAACCGTGGTTCACTAAGTTTCTTCGCCGACTCAGAAACAAAAATAAATGTTCATACAGAACCGCAATACGAGTGGCACCACATCAGCTCGGGAAAGGTATCTTAAGTGTTTAAATTCCTACTGCTCAGCACAAAATAAATGCTTTTCCCAAGACCCCCCTTCACTACTCAGATTTAATTCATTTATCAAATTTTATCGTCTGAACGCCATACTAACGGCATTTCGTTACACAATGAAAACAATCTTCCTATTCGTAACAGTGAGTGCGCACAAGCTTTCAATAAATTCTTTTCATCCGTATTCACGAATGAAAGTATCACTAATTTGCCCATTGTTGCAGACCTATTGACATTACTATTGATGCTGTTGCTCAGCTTATTAATAACTGGAAAGTTTCGTCTTCAGCAGGTATTGACAATACTAATTCTAAATTAGTAAAGAATACAGTCTCAGTATCTAACAGGTTTCTTTCGATATTTTTCATCAACCTTTAATGACAGGTCAGATTCTCCAAGATTATAAAATCGACAGTCATACCCATCTTCAAAGACGTTAATAATGACGTTGCTGAAAACTACCGACCGATATCGTTGACGTGGATATGCTAGAAAGTGATGGAACATAATATTGCATCTCATGTTTACCATAATCTAGAATTGAACAACTTCCTTGTACATAATCAACATGGTTTCTGAAGAAGTTTGTGGTGCGAAACGCAACTGCTTGAATTTACGACAGGTTTACATTTTATCATGGACTCAAACCTTCAAACTCACAGCGTCTTTCGAGATTTTTCTGAAGCTTTTGACCACGTTGTCCATTGTCGCCTGTTTTTGAAATTGTCATCATTAAAACTTCATTCACTAACTTTAATCTGGCTCCGAAACTTTCTTTCAAACAGGCAGCAGTTTACTTTCGCTAACAGCTTCTCCTCGCTCCTTTCAGGTGTTTCTTCCCGTGTACCACAATGAATTGTTCTTGGTCCCTTACTCTTTCTAATATACAATAATTACATATCCAATGACTTATCATTATGCATGTGCATTTTTGCTGACGACTCTATTGTCTATTGTCCTAGGAACAGTTCCGATGACCACCTGATCCTCCAAATTGATCTTAACTATATTACTAATTGGTATGACCCATGGCTAATCACTCTAGATTCATCAACATGTAATGTGATGTCATTCATCCGCAAACGCTCTAGCTCGGACTATTCCTACTAAACGTTCCATTGTCTCGGGCCTCATCATTAAAATATCTAGTCGTAAGTATTTCAGCAAACATCTCCTGGACTTCTCACATAACCACCGTAAGCGCCACTGATTCTAGATCACTGGGTTACCAGCGACCGACACTCACCTACACTTATTCGCAAGCTGGAATTTGAAACATTAGTTCGCCCACAGCTTGAGTTCGCCGCTCCGGTCTGGTCTCCCAACGAAAATTACTTAATTAATTTGATGGAATCAATCCAAAATAGAACCGCACGTTTCGTTCCCCGAAATTATGGCTACCATTCTAGCGTAACTAAAATAAAGATTCACCTTTCACTTCAACTCCTAAGTAATCGTCGCTGCATAGCCCTTTTGCCATTATTTCATAAGCGCGCACACCACACTAACAAACGTTCCCTACGCTTAGAAATGTCATCGCACGCGTCGCACAGAATACACGATGATCTTAGATTCACGCGCATCTGCGGTAAAACTTAAGCATTCAACTCGTCTGAAATTCCACGTGGCATTCGTCTCTGGAACAGCCTCCCCGATAACAGAGTTGCAGAAACTGACCGTGAAAAATACAGCCACTCACTCAACTCGCTTAAGCCATCTTAACCCATACAATCATGGTGAGTATTATAGGCGAGTGAGTATGAAACTCACTATTTGGTGAGTCTCATACTCCCTTTTTCCTTTCACTGTAACACGTTGGCTACACAATTATCGAGTTGTTTTTCATTCTTCTGATACAGAGCTGTATGTCGCTCATATATTTCTGTAAAAAGTATACCGTTGTCATTTATTTTTTGATTACGCGAAAGAGAGGTGGGCTCACCGGCACTAACTACTTATGGCTGAAAGTACATTCAGCGTAAAACAACGCTACTTCTTGAACGAGGACAAAACCGAAGAAACCGACTGCGACAAGCTGTCAAATAAGGACAAAGAAACCAGGAAAAAACTGAAGGTGTCTAAATTCGGTTTTCTGTTATTTGAAGAAGGCGCGCCGTCATACTTAGAATCACGCAGAACCAACTCGCCTGATCATTGGCTTTCAAGATGGCTCGCCATGCAACTTATGAGCCGGTTTGCTGAGCAATATAGCGCGAGCAATACAGTGCTGGTGGTGGGCAAAGCTTGCTTCACCCTGTGTGGCAAGGGTTAAATGAGGAGATGGCACGACGACGAAGGCCCAGCAACGACGTTGGCGACTACGGCCGCCGCCGCTGCCGTCGTCAGCGTAAGGATTCGACGGACAGAGCACGCAGACCTTGCTTTGAGTTGGTTTTTTCTTCCCTTTTTATTTTTTTACTCATGTCTGAAGAGGGCGAAATGCGAACATCTAACAAAGTGATCGCAACAATAACTACTGTCAGCTTGTACTCTCCTCTTCGTGGCGGGAAGAAAGGTCAGAGGCCGTTTTGCGACTTTGTATGCAGTTTACCATCACGAACCATCGCTGCAGCGCACAAATAAATAGAGACGAGCAGAGAGAGCCAACAAGAACGCCAGCAGACTGGCGTTCCTGTTGTCTCTCTCTGCTCGCCCGTGTTTATCTGTGCGCTGGAGCGATGTTTCTTAATGCTATTCAAAACCAAATAGCCTAGCTATCCACACTTAGCGATGTAGTATACCTTCTGCATTTCCTGTGTGTATACTAATCCTCATTAATAAAGATTTCGTTCATTGTTAAAGTAAAATGAAAAGGGTGGAAAGTTTTTCTGCTAAGTCAAGCTAGAGGACTTCCTGGAAGAGTGGTTATTATTATTATTATTATTATTATTATTATTATTATTATTATTATTATTATTATTATTATTATTATTATTATTATTATTATTATTATTATTATTATTAAGTGTTTTTCCTGTACAACGTTTTGCCGAGAGCGCCAGCACCAAGATCGTCGAGGTTGTCCGGGGCACTTTAATATTGATTGATTGATATAGATAGATAGATAGATAGATAGATAGATAGATAGATAGATAGATAGATAGATAGATAGATAGATAGATAGATAGATAGATAGATAGATAGATAGATAGATAGATAGATAGATAGATAGATAGATAGATAGATAGATAGATAGATAGATAGATAGATAGATAGATAGATAGATAGATAGATAGATAGATAGATAGATAGATAGATAGATAGATAGATAGATAGATAGATAGATAGATAGATAGATAGATAGATTGCAGTTGTTGTTCTTAATATTGTCCTTATTACACGGTTAGAGAGGGAAATATGGGCAGATGCAGGCTCACACCTGCCACAGAAACTGGCCCATCGTCTACTTATATTCTTTATGAAGGAGGGAACAAAAACGTGGAAATTGAACATTGGAAGAAGGGAAGTAAAGAGAAAAGAAAGAACAAAATGACAGTTCACAAAGACTAAAGTTAAGCAAGGCCAAAGAATAAAGCATGGTTGTAGGAACACAAAGAATCCCAGGAGAACGCATTAATCAGAATAGAATACAACCCCCCCTTCCCTCCCCCTCCCCCTTGAAAAAATAAATCAATCAAAGTTCGTATAAGTTTACTGAGTCATGCTTTTACGACCTCTCCCGTTACATCCAGAAGAGCAAACTCACGGGCATGCTTGCCTTCGAAGAAACGAACGCAATTTGTTTGGTCGGACGCGTGCCGTCACGGCATCGTAACGGTGCCTTCGATGCATGCTGCCACACACGATGTCAGGAATGCTCAAAAAATTGTCATCAAGTAGTTTTGTGCAACTATGGCTATATAAATTAATACAGTTATATACGTCAATTCATTCACTCATCATTGGATGAATATAGCTACGAAAATAACAGACTATCGCATCGCAAAGTTACCACAAGTTGATAAACGACACGTCTTGCGTGAATTAGGAGGGTAACGGCGTATTTGGACTTTGGCTTACGTACCGCATAAAAGAAGCGATCATTACGAAGTAGAGAAAACTCTCGAATTATTTTTCCATCTCTCGCTCGCAATGGTTAACTTTTTCGCATACAGAGTATTTTTTGCTTCAATGCGAACTATAATTTTCTAGAGACAAGAACATACCGGGTGCCCCAACTACCATGCAGCAAGGTTTAAAAATGTAGAAATGCGACGTAGCTGCACTGAAGCAAAATAATGTTGTTTCTTATTGCTTGGAGATACTCAGATTTTTTTTTCTTTCAACCTAATTACATAATCAGTCTTAATTAAATAATCAGTTTCTCAAATATTGTAGTTAGATGAAATATGTCAATGAGAAAATTGTAGAGCAACATGAAAAACTCCCGATGTAGCTTTCTGTTGCTCAATACGTGCTACATAAAAGTGTTTTTTGGAGCGCGAATAAAGCCCGCGAATATACGCAAAGTGCTTCGAGCTGGCAGTCGCGCGGTAAGGCTTCTATGGTAAGGCGTCTGTGACAAATAGGATTGAGGTACTGGCATCGTGGTTATTAGCGCCGCATGCTTGAGTCTTCAAGCTTTAGGCCATCTGTAGCTTGAGCAAACGGGGGGCTGAGGAGGGGTTGAAGCACAGTAATGTTCGCCAAAATTAAGTCCACTACTACTGTCGCCACTGCATAATGACATTAAAACTTCGCTGTGGAGGTGTCAATAAATAAAGAGCTAAAAGCCTTACGCGCTATAAATCCAACCAGCAACATCATCGACAGGACATGCCGGAACAATGTGGCCGTAAGTTATCTCAAAATCACAGCGAACTCCAGTACTGGGCGGACGTCGACAAGTTAAAATAAACGATCTGACCGGCAAAGGTGTGCGTTCGACGCCCTTGGTTTCCGTTAATTACATAGTGCCTCTCTCTAAATCCATGCACCTTTTGAATGCAGTTTCTATAACGAATCAGAAGGGACCAAATAATATAAAGGAAGTTCTCACGCGAGAACACCAATAAATTAACGCGTATTCATACGTTGATCAGTCAGATTTTATCCGGTTATACGACTGATGCAGTGAACACCAACCTTTCTTGCACAAACAACGTTTCGAATTCAGTCTGTCTGATTGGATGACGCCCAGTATAGCCTCTATAGTACTGCAGAGTATTAGTGAGAGGCAGTGTAGGTGGCCGGTCGATAACCTGGCACCACCAGATATTTATTATGTTTGCTTACGTTCTTCGTTTTTCCGGCCCTGCTCTTCAACGGGTCTTATCTCTGAGTGGTCGCTGCGAGTTATGACGCGCTTGTCCTTTCTCTGGGTTGCTTCTAATTTGTGTTGCGTATCGGCCGTTACTAAACTTCGGTGAAACAACTTGGAGATAAGAACGGCGGTATACGACAGGACTTAGGTAGTACGCAGGCAACGAGCGTGGCTAGGAATTTTTCTAGCTCCATGTTTGTCGCATGCTGTATATGACGTGCTATGGACGTGGACCTGGTGAGAAAATATTACGCGCCACAAAATCTCAGAAAAAGGCTGATTATCTACCCAACCTTAAAGCGCAGTCTGGTATTTGCATTTCGGGCCTCGACTAGATTATGCCAACAACATTGTCGTATACAGTTTTACTGGGTGCTGCTACAGGTTACTCAAGAATTGAACGTTTTCGGAGATACCATGGTCCGTAAACATTTGTCGCCGGGTATACATATGTTAGACGTACAACAAGGCGAAAAAATATAGGTATTCAGTTTGAGACACTTTGATAGCCGCTGGGCCAATATTTATCAACAGTTTCAATAAACTTTTGTAGTACTCACTACGCGTACATAAACATTGCCAAGAAAATCAGATGCTATCCTGGCGAAATTATCTTCTCGAAGCCATGGCTCCAGCGACAGTCCTTGTTCGAACGATAGTGAAACGACATCCGGCCGCCAATTCAAATAGCCAGTTTATATCCTGGCGCGTAGTAATTTAGCGTGCCGCAATTTCTTTTCAATATAGGCACGAACTGAAGCCACCGAAAACGAGAGGCGCATTGAAACGTAGGGACTTATTGATTGAATCAACTTCGGCTATCTTCTTTTTACTAACGTGCTAGCCAAAGAGTCACCTTCATACATTTAAAAAGCTGCAAGAAAAATACGCGATACCATCTTATAAACCGCCTCTGAGGAGCACTTTCTCGTTTTTTAATACCTCTTTCCTGCGTTCTATTTCGCAGCCACTGCTTAAAATATGATGGAAGCAGCGTCATCAATCAGATTTACCCAAAAGCCTTATCGCTGCGCAAATTTTAGCTTTGCGGTTACATAGCTGACACACAGACCTGCGGATTGCCGTACAGCTGCGAGCAAGCATGCTTCTAGAAACATGTTTCTAGGAGCATGCTTCTTAACGCGTTTTGAACAGACGTGATAACAATAAACCAGATTTACCAAAAAAGAAAAATACAAATACGCAACGAACCTAATTATAAAGCACCCCCACATAAACCACCAGATAAGAAGGGACGTTCTCGCGTCCGTTGTTTAAGCTATAAAATAGAAAAAGAATGAACTTAACACCAAGTAGTCATGTTACGATACACTTCATGTTTTGTCGGAGGAACTACTGTATCGTCAGATCGCATCCTGTTGGAACGGCCATCATATTTGAACGGATTTCTTGCTAATGACGGCGAGAATTGGCCGAGGCACAAGAAAACGCAGCACTTTAAAATGTTGCTTCCTAGTAAAACCATTGTCGACGTCGAAAAGCGTCATTTATCTGTGCCACAGAAACGAAACCTGTTGTGGTGAATGGAGGAAGAAAGAAAGGCGGGAGTACCGCGCTTACTTGGGAAACATGTAAGCAAGTAAACCAGAATTTGAGGAACATACCAAGTAAAAAAATAAGCAAGAAGGCATAACACTCAAGAAGACGAAACTATAACGCTTCTATTCAAGTAAGGTTTTTCGTATGTCCTTTTAAGATTTCCTTTTGTAAGAAGGAGAGACGTGGGGGAGACAAAGATGAAAAGAAACTAAAGCTCAGCGCAGCCACTGCTGCCCCACCTACCTTTATTTCAGGTTTTTAGCAAAGACGTCCGAGCGGCTACCGCAGTGCGTGATTTATATACAAACGAGGGGGAAAAGCGTTCACGCTTGAGCGGAATCAAATGCAGTCCAGGAACGCGGCTCCCCCTTTCTAATGTTCCTTTTTTTTTATTAGAGCCAAAATAAAAAATAAAAAGCGGGAATGCGCCCTTTTATGACAGGCACAATGGGAGCGTTAGCTTGTGTTTATTGTCGCTTTTCTGATGCAGTCGTTACCCTGTCTGACGTCAATGGAGGAAGATAGCCATGTCTGCTGGGTATTTGTCAACGACCGAGGCAGAGTATTTTTATCGCAGATAAAAAGGAAAAAAACGAGTATAGGTGCAGCCGGAATGCGATGAAATGTACTGACTCAGGAGTACGATAACTCGCAAGAGAGGCCTTATGCGTGACCTCACTATATGAGAAACCGGGACGTATGACCCGCCTGTCCAGGTCTTCCGTTATCCAAGAACGCTTCATTAAATTTAGAGACTCGATATTTATTTTTACAAAAGAAATGGTTGCTACACCACCGCACCACCCGACTGATTGGAACTTTTTCTTTCGAATTTTCTTTAACATTTTGCTTCCGTTTACTACGTGACATTTCGTACGAATTAACCTCGATCATGCTTCCTTTGTCGCGGTATTCGCTTTGGTATCTTCGAATGTAGGCTATATCACTCCCTTGTCAGAGAGGTAAATAACCATTGTATCTGAGGCCGGGGGTACAGTCATGTGCGCGCCATTTTTTACCATATCTCCAATGCCCAATACTTCTCGACCAGGACGCGGTCCTTGGCTTTGTCGCAGGGCTGGAATTGTCATAGGGCTGGCAGTGTTTAGTTACCACTTCTCATTTTCGATGGATCATTTCGCGAAACAGAAATACCGAGGCTTCATATGGCGGCCCCGCTATAGGAACAGGCATTGCTTATTTTCAATGAAGGCCAAACGATTTTAGTGACACACGGAAAGAACTGCAGAAATCGGTTCTGCCACCATTCCAAGAAACGACACGTGGCGGGCAACGAACTTCGAAACTGCGATCTCTCGCTGCAACCATAAATACTTCGCCGGCGAGCACATGGCTGAAACTACACATAGCGACGCTTCGGCAAAGGCAATCAACTTTAAGCGCATTTCGCCGCCGCGACGAACGGGTCCCTGTCGTTCTTTTTCCCGTCTCTTTTCTTCTTTCTCTCTTCCCTTTCTATTGTTCATGCCCGGCCATGCCTTCACGCGTGTCCGGTGGAGCGCGCTTTACGCTCAAAGATGATTTATAAAACGCTACTTTGCGCAATGAACTACGAGCAGCGCGGCCTCCGCAGTGCGCGGAGTTGTGTGGAAAGGGGGCCGGCGAATGGGGAGTCGGAGGAGAGTGAGACGTGCTGCTGCTGTCGAGCTGCAGTAATGCTCCTTGTGCGAGCTTTCTTTCTTCCATGACTTAGGGAGAGGAAGGAGCTGCTTTCGTCGCTTTCTTCCGGTTTCATTTTGTATTGTTTTCACGCCCCCCCCCCCCCCTGCCCTTTTTTTTCTTCTTATACTTAATACTCTTTCGAGATGGCGCTGCGGAGAGGATCGCGTTTAGTGCAGTGACGATAAGGATAGAAGAAGCAAGGGGTGTAAAAAAAAAAAAATGGGAGGAAGAGAGTCAGCATGATTTACAACGAATACCTTTCTTAGTATTTACTTCACGTTAGCATCTCTTTTCATCCTCTAACCTCTGTCCACACCATAGTTTAGGAAGCGGTGTATTATGGGAACACTTTGCGGTGTAGGGTGTTTCGTGTCTCCATACACAACTCCTTTTCATCTTTCAAGCGGCTCTCGCAACTTGAAAGTTACGAGAGAGGCGGGTGGTCCATAACAATATGAAATGCCTTCTTACAGTGAAATCTTGTGTTTGATCAGAATGACTTCTCAGATATATCTTATGCAGTAAATCATTTTAATGCATCGAAAGCGTTATTTCTCCATTTCATGTTTACATGGCAGCTTTCCATGTTGTAATTTATATTAATGTATTCAGTGCCTCCTCATATATATATATATATATATATATATATATATATGAGGCACTGACTTCATGAATATGAATAACAACATGGAAAGCTGCCATGTACACATAAAATGGAGAAATAACACTTTAGATTATATTCCGAAAAAGAATGCATGACAAGTAGGTTCAAGTGAATCAACGTATTGTATCCACGATTGGCTGGTAACCCATGATAGCATGTGTAACACAACAGCGGACTGAAGACGGACAGCAAAGATGGAGACAAGCGCTGACCTTGAACTAAAATCTAAAATTCAACCAAGAGCTCTGGTTAACCAGAGCTTGATCCCGCTGTAATGGCCCGATATGAAACAAGAAAACAAAGGCAGTATATATGAGGCACTGAATTCATGAATATGAATAACAACATGGAAAGCTGCCATGTAAACATAAAATGGAGAAATAATACTTTAGATTATATTCCGAAAAAGAATGCATGACAAGTAGGTTCAAGTGAATCAACGTATTGTATCCACGATTGGTTGGTAACCCATGATAGCATGTGTAACACAACAGTGGACTGAAGACGGACAGGAAAGATGGAGACAAGCGCTGACCTTGAACTAAAATCTAAAATTCGACCAAGAGCTCTGGTTAACCAGAGCTTGATCCCGCTGTAATGGCCCGATATGAAACAAGAAAACAAAGGCAGTATATATGAGGCACTGAATTCATGAATATGAATAACAACATGGAAAGCTGCCATGTAAACATAAAATGGAGAAATAATACTTTAGATTATATTCCGAAAAAGAATGCATGACAAGTAGGTTCAAGTGAATCAACGTATTGTATCCACGATTGGTTGGTAACCCATGATAGCATGTGTAACACAACAGTGGACTGAAGACGGACAGGAAAGATGGAGACAAGCGCTGACCTTGAACTAAAATCTAAAATTCGACCAAGAGCTCTGGTTAACCAGAGCTTGATCCCGCTGTGATGCCCCGATATGAAACAAGAAAACAAAGGTAGTTAGGCGGATATAAATAGAAGGGAATGCGAAATAGCTAACGTCAATTGCACGCACTGATTTTAGAGGATAGAGCACTTTAACAGTCTGCCACCTGTAGCGTGGATGATGGCTTTGTTATTTCAACGCGGTAGAAAAAGGCCGCCACACAGGGAAACACTATTAAAGTAGCCGCTTCTTCATAAAAGTGTGTCTTCTGTGTTCCTGCGCATATTATACAGATCTATTCTACCTCACGAACTGCCACAGCACGTGCTTCAACTTTTTAAAGAAAGGCTTACGCGAATAGGAGCAGAATATAGAAGCATAACTACGGGCTATAGTGAATAAGGCCTCTCGCGAGGAGGGAGCACGACGGTGTTGGACAAGGGAATAGGATGTATTGGAAGGTGTGGGCAGCTGCGAATCCGAGACGCGATCCCGCGACTCTGGAAGCCACCCAGCGAAGCCCGGTGCTCTGCGTCTGCGCAGCACGTGCGAGCGAAGCACGGCGCACACGACGTTGCGCGCTGTGGGCGAGCGCCGTCGGAAGTCGATAAAGGCCGCGCCGAGCCGTAACGGCGTGATCAGGGTTCCCGAAGCCTTGCGCTAATGGGTCGTCCTCGCTTGGGTGCGCGAACTCGACGCAGCAATACCGGCGGAATCGCGCTCTTCCTTCGCAGTGTTCGGGCGAGCAGTCGTACATACGCTCGCGCACCGGCGCCGCCTACAGCATGGCGCCTGCGTTACAGCGGCCCCTCGCCGGCGGGGCGTTTCCGAGAACACTTCGTCGCGATGGCGGGGCTGCGAAAACATTGTGTGCCGATGCATTGTTTTGGAGAGTCGCCAGAAAAATGCTTAGCGTGCGGTAAGTCGCACTTAGAGCCCGTCACTTCCGACATTAAGGCGCGGGTCTATGGCATAGATCGTAATGTAATATTTCGCATTTGCTTGGTCTATATTATTGTTCCGCTTAGCGCTACAACGTGTCACCTGCGGGTTCCAAGAGGAGTAAGATATGAAAGTTGAAAACAGGCGGCCTTATACACTGTACGACTGAGTATACAAAGTGAACTAAGCACACAGCAAAATCATCGGTATATCATAAATATCAGCGCCGGCTGTCTACCACTGGCATTATCCACCTGGAAACCACATTTGAGTTACGCGAAACCTCCGGTCAATTAGCATTTTAAGTTCCCCAGCATTTCTAGCAGCAGTACATGTCAAGAACGGATAAAGCATCTGCATAGCAAAAGATTTGTGTGATCACATCTCAAGGAGTAAAACGACAAGAAAAAAAGGATCATTGACACAGATGTAGTCTTCAATTGTCTCATTTTAGCTGCTTAAGTAATACTGCTTCATATACAAGTACAGGTAATACACGGTGTCCAAGAAAATGCACCATATATTTATAAATAAAGGGAAGTTGTCATAATCAAGCAATGTCTACTGGATTGCTTTTACGCCATAGGCATAAATTTTAACATTATTTGAGGTAGTAATTAGATAGGTAATTCTTAATATGAGGCCAATTAACATTCTAACAGAAAGAGCTAGACATCTGATCCTATGATGCACGAGTTACAGCCCATCATCCTACAAGTTCCTAACTTAATGCAGACGGAGCGTAATGAATTCCGACCAATTTCCACCGGAAACCCAAAATCGAAGTGCTGAAAAGCGCAAGTGTGGCGCCCTTAGCAGACGCCCATGAGTGACGTGACTGTTTATACACCTGGCCGTCTGGCAGAAATTGCGAGCAGAATTCGTTAGCGTCACCTTTCTGCGGATCCCAGTTATGAACTTCTTGTATGACGGGCTTCAAGTCTTGCGCTAGAATCAATCGTCTGACTACTTCGGTTAAAAGGTTAAGTATTCTCATTTTCATAATTACTTTCCGAAATGCAAGCACGAGTCATTTTCGAATGTATAGCCTTGTAGCAAAATACATCCCTGAGGAAGTCGCTTAGATATCGCATCTTCCCGATTGTCAAAAAATTTTGAACGCTTTTTCTGAAACAACCTGCCTGTTGATTAGGCGGCGAAACTTTCGATCATTCCCTTTCGAATACATCTGTTCTTGATCCGTGGTTGAGCATATTGGAGACGCTATATTTATGTAGTACAGCTGAACTGATAAGTAATTCTGTGGAAATTTCCCAGAAAGAGAGAAAGTCGTACAACAGACACAGAAGAGAGAAGCGATGCGCATTTCTAACAAATAAAATGCATCGTTGAAAGTCAGCGCCTGTCCTGTCATGTGTCGTTGCGTCGGTTGTGGTTAGGAGTTGCCTTCACGAGAGATTATTCACCTTTAATTTCAATGGCTGATAGTCCTGCATGTGATGTTTGCGGCTGCGAGGACAACACAGACCACACATTGTGCCGCTCTTCTCGATTTGACAAAGACATTCAGTGTAAAATGCATTGCGTTGACTATATAGGTGACCGCCCACTGACCACTGGAAAACCGTCCTTATCGGTCACCCGCCCAGAATGCACTGGACGCACTTTTGTATGTTTTGAGAGCCACTGCTTTGTTCGAGTGCCTTCGGTCTGGGGGGAGTGGTGGGGGGGGGGGGGGGGGGGGGGGGGGCGTGCTACCTGCTAACTTGCGCACATTAATTACCTTCTTCTCTCTTTTTCTCATCTTTGTATTCAACCACTCCCTACCCACAGTGTACGGTAGCCACTTTTCTGGTCAAAAACCCTGCCTTCTCTCTTTTTCTTTCTTTCCTTTCTCTCACTTTTTCTCGCCTTTGTCTTTTGCGCCGCATTAAAGCCGCTTTTATGAAGTTAAAGAATGATACTCAAATTATGAGCATCGTGTCTTACTATATTTCGCACCACAGAAGGTGCTTAGAACGGAAAAACGTATTCATTCGAATTCCGCCATGAAGCAAGTCGGGATTATACGTTTCACGAAGTGACGATTTTTCTTTCTTTTCAAAGCGGCAGTTGCCTGAGTAGAAAAGAACAGAGGCAGGGGAACTGCCGCAAAAGAGAAGCTCATTCCACCAAAGTATTTTGGGTAAAATAGAGGGAATTATAAAGGCGGCTAATGGCAAATAAGGGATAGCTCATCTTTCACGGATGAAAGTTTTAGAACAAGTTAATTGTTCGATGACGGTGGTATTTCGGAGAGTCGAACCTCGGCCAGACAGGAGGGTGAATTGCACTCGAAGCAGGAACGAGTGCAGACGAAAAGCGCCGGCTTTCGATGTTGGAGGGCGAGGAGGCGTAGGGGGAGAGTGCGTCCGCTCTGCCGCCGAGGCCAAAACTGGAATCTACTTCGCGACGCGACGCGCGGCTTGACGTTTCTCAATTTTCCGATCGATGGTGCCGCTGGCGTGACCGGCTACTGTAGCGCCGCTGCCCGTCGCGTACGTCTCCATTAGCGGAGAAATGAGAACGCCTTTCTCATTTCCAGTTACAAATAGGTTATTACGGCTCCCGTCGCGGGCCCTCCTGCGCGCGGCGCCTTTCGAGTGATTAAACAGAGCGGGACGCACCAAAAACGCTAGACGACAGAGCCCGGCGAGAGTACACGTCTCCTCGGCCGTGTTCCGTCGCTTTGACGGCACTCTCTTTTATAACCCCGTTGGACACAGCGAGGGAAAGAAAAGGCGCGAGGGAAATTATACGAATGCAGCCGCGTCTGCGGACTTTGTATTCATGGCCGTGACGACCTATCGATTCCGCCCGCCGCCCGCCCATTAGTTTTCTTTTTTTGTCATGCCCCGTGCGCGTAATATAACTTTGGTTCTAATTAAACAGAAGTCGCACTTTAGCCCAAAAGGCGAAACATTGATAACAATGACCAATTATTAGACAGCTATACGAAGTAAGGTTTGTGGTGTTTTGGGCCGTATAAATTGCAGGACACATTTGCCTACTACCCAAATTAACAAGCACGGTGTCGTGCGCGCACAGGCAAACATGAACAGATCCCACTC
This sequence comes from Dermacentor andersoni, assembly GCF_023375885.2. NCBI lineage: Eukaryota > Metazoa > Arthropoda > Arachnida > Ixodida > Ixodidae > Dermacentor > Dermacentor andersoni. The sequence goes on along the minus strand of NC_092819.1, from coordinate 15,486,616 downwards.
GATGATCACGAACGCTCGCTTCCCAATGCTGGCGGGATGAAGAGCGCTGGCGGCGAACACTTTGTGCTGACTCTGGCTTTAACGCATCTCCAAAACCTTAAACTACGAACGCGACCTCAAACTGATAGCGCGCGGGAAGACGGCACGCATCGAAGCACCATCCTTCTTGGCTGAACCTCGCACGCTTTCCCTCGCCTCCACAGCATACGGAGCGCGGCGCACTATCTTAGCACACTATACGACTTTATACGGAATATCAGGGCAACGCAAAGAATTCGCCTGGGGTATCCACATAATTGCTATTTCAAAATAAAATTAATCGAGTAATAGGCACGACGTTGCATATAGCAGCGAGCCTTCAAACAAATAGTTCAGCGCAAGAAACGATTAACGGCTAGAAGAAGCTTGAATGGACCCGTAGAAAGGCATATCGAGATTTGATGTTTACTTATTGCTTATAATAATTAGAAAAAAAAAATGCGCTTGCTTTTCTCCACTTTGTATGATGCGACACACGCAGTGATATAGAGCAGCATCGGTGGGCTTCACAAAGGTGTGCTACTATAGCGCAAAGTTATCTCGTTTGGAACGGATACATTATGTGCCTGTTTGCTGAAACCACTGCGTGCACATGTGCTTTTCCTACGCAGGCGTGAACTTGATGCCCTGGTTTAGCTGCTGGATACAGGATCGTGGAGACGATTTATTCCGAATGGCGCGAAAAATTTCTGGTGACTTGTAATCAGTAAAGCTTCATCTGAGAGAGAGATACAAAAGAACGGCAGCGAGGTTAACCAGAGCCTCCGGTTTGCTACCCTGCACTAGGGGAAGGGAAAGGGGAAGTAAAGACGGAAAGAAGAAAAAGGTGTGAAAAGAGGAAAGGACGGGATCATTATATTCTTTCTAATAGGCCACTGCCACGTAAAAAGGTCAACAAAGCCTTCACCGACTTTCGGTGCCACGACAGTTCATGTCGGCATTACAACACTGTCTGTTCTGAAAGTGGCCTGCCGTCAAGGCGGGCCAACACGGCCGCTAGCGACAGCCGGTGTGCGCTGTCTCGAGGACAGTGGCAAAGTATGTGTTCTGTAGTCTCCTTGCCGCCGCAGTGACTGCAAGCCGCGCTCTCGTCCATAGCGACACTAAGCGACAGTCTGCAAAATACTGTTGTCTCGAGTCGAGAGAGTCCAGATGGGGGTCGAAGTAGAAGGACGGGTCCAGTGGTTGCAGACGTGTGTGCTTCAAGCTTGATGTGTTCCATAAAGATCTTATGGCTTCATTCACAAACACATGAATTTTCAATGCTGCGTCGGTTCTTAAGAATGGTAAGGAGTCATGCAAGCCCTCCTCATGTGCAGATCGTGCTGCTCCATCGGCATGTTCATTGCCCATTACGCCACAGTGACTTGAAATCCACTGTAACGTGATGTGTCCTTGCTCGACGAGGTGGTGAAGCTGGTCTGATTTCTATAACTAGTTCTTCGTGGGATCCATGGCGTAAGGCAGAAACCAAACAATGAAGAGCAGCCTTGTAGTCACTGAACACGCTCCATTTCTTATGCACTTGATAATAAATTACGCGAAGTGCACATAGACTACCAGCGAGTTCCGCGCGGAAGCAGTCGCTGTAGTCTGGTGAGAAAATGGAATCATTACGGTGGAGGTTTTTGCAAGAAAGATCGTCAATCCTGCAAACGCATTCACCGTAATTGAAGCGTCAGTATATAGATGGTGATGCTCGTTGTATGTCTCGTACAGCAAGAGCAGTGAAAGCTGTTTGAGTGCTGGAGACGAGCAAATGGCGTCATCTGGAGTAGTTAGGGACTAGTAATGACTTTCACCTTGAAAGCACTGCACTTTACAGCGGTGCTTTCGAACTAAGCTGCAGCTGATGCTTTTAGTCAAAAGAGAACATGTCGAGCTTTAACTTGCTATTTTTATTGAGGGTATCCGCGCTATCAAAACGCTTCACCTTGCGCTTTCATAAATTCGCTTCGAGTGTCACGACAGCTTCCCCAACACTGTAGCTGCTACAGCGTCACTAAGGTTAATGTTACAGGCAGTGGCGTAGCAACAGGGGGGGCCGGGGGGCCGGGGGGCCGTGGGCCCCGGGTGCAAGGGGCCAGTGGGGGGGTGTCATATACGTCTGAAGACACCCCTCTTTCCTCCGGCTACACCCGGGGAGGGGGGTGACAGAAGACCTATGGGCCCCGGGTGCCACACGACCTAGCTACGCCACTGGTTACAGGGATACTCCAAGTGCGCGTTGTGGAGCCGTGATCAACTGGTGCGGGAGCGAGTCTTGCACTGGGATTATACTTGGGCCTGTTGAGTCCTTTCATGTTACCCCCTTACTGCAGCAGAGGGTCGCCAGCTAGTGTATGACCTGCATGGCCAGCACCCTCGTCTTTTTCTCCTCCTCCGTGTGCCTCTTAGTTTTTGAAGCTTCCTTTCTTTTTTTAAAGATTTCGTTGTGTTTTCCCTGCGTTTTAACGTTGGTTGGTTGTTTCCAAATTGATATATTTTAGACAAAGAAAGCTGTCGCAAAAAAAAAAAAAATAGATAAATGGACACAGGCAGAGGGAACAGACGCGGAGCGCTCGTTCTCATCTGTTCTCTGCGTTTGCTCGCAGATTTTCCGCGCAATGTTTCAAGTAAAAATGATAAGACAAATAGCCCAACAATCAGTCTTTTCCAAGTATATTTCTAGATATATATACCCAACTAATATATGCTCCAAATGCAAGTACCAGATTAAGGTCTTATATAAACCCTGTTGCTGACTGCCAACGTCGTACGAGCAAGCGCTCCACTAATCAGCGTAACAAAAAAAGAACTTCTTCAAGTTTTAACTAGAGTCGACTTGCATAAGGTTAAGGTGGGCTGGACGGCGCTCTCCTGCTGAGGCGCCGCGTGACGATAAATTGCGTGAGGGCGCGGCGAGCTAACTGGATTGGGGCTGAGAAATGCTCCGTGGCATATGCAACGCACTTTATCGGCGGGCGTTGAGACTGATCGCGCATGTACAGTCTTAGAATGGCGCTTTACTTATACGGCAAATTGATACTGACACCCTTTTACCCCCTATTTGAGGCACGGAATTTTGCTGTCATTGTCAAGTGCGTCATCTGCTTGCGAGCGCACGTTCGTTGCGTGGACGCTGGCGGACTCCCAGTTTTACAGCGTAAGCTGCTATGGGCTGATTGCAATAGACATTTCGGTTGGCGATGGTGCCCCCCACCGCCGCCTACGGTGCCCGGTGTCCGTAGCAGCTATCACTGGGAATTAGAAAAAAGAAAAGCCCAGTTGCCGCAGGGATCCAACCCGGGCCCGCTGCGTGGGAGTGCGCTACTCTACTACTGAGCCATGTGATCACTTTATTTTAACAACGCATTTATTACAGTTAATGAAATTATGTTATTCTACACAATTCCTATAAGTACGCCACGCCAGCACCTGCTAGCACGCAGCGGAAAAATGCCCTATTACACGCTGTAATACACGCTATGAGACACGCGTGCTGCGTAGCGTCGACATGTGCACATGTTGCATTGCAGTTGCATATTGTTACACTATAAAAAAGATGTCATGTAGCAAGTCCACAGGTAGTGGTACAAGGAAGTTAAAGAAGGTTTGAGGATGAAAACGTTTAAGGACATGTATAAAAAATGCCAGAAGAATACATGTATATTTGGTTCTTGATTAAATTAAGCTGGCTTGGTGAATATGTAACCGCCGCGTTTCAAAGGGGATGCCAATAAACCATCATAATCATCATCAGCATTATTAACACCCCATAGTGCCAGTTGCCTTGCGATGTGAGATGCCTGCCGCGTAGCGTATATACATGCGACCTTTTCATTGCGGTTGCATATTTTTACACCGGGTGGCATGCCATGTAGGAGTTGCATAGGCAGCGGTACAAGGTAGATAGAGAAGTCTTGAGGAAGAAAAAGAAGATTATGGAGATGTATAAATATTGTTCTAATGAAAAACATGTATGACATACCTGATTAACTCAAGCAGGCTAAGTGACTGTTTGTTAACATCCCGTTCCAAAGCGAATGCCATTAAATCATCATTATCATCATTAGCATCGTATCGTTCCATTTTTCACGCCATGTGACATGCACGCCGCGTAGCGTCGATACGTACAAACTTTGCATTACAGTTCCGTTATATTCCACCGGGTGTCCCGATATGTAGCAGTTGCATGTAGCAGCTGCATGCTGCATATAGCTGGACCTGGTTAACTCAAGCATGCTATATACGCGTGACTATTTGTCACCACACCGTTTCGAAGGGGATGCCAATAAAGCATCATTATCATCATAAACTAAAGCATCGTATCGTGCCATGGGTCAAAGGATGGGATATGTACACCGCGTAGTCTGGATGCCTGTGTTTACTCTTCGGCATGCGTTATGGTACCTCCTCGCAAGGTACGAAACGCTGCTGCAGAAGCGAATCGTAGAGCTACACGCGTGACTGCAACTAGAAAACATCGGGCTCAGGAGACTGATGTGCAGAGAGCGGGACAGGAACGCGTAGCACAAGCCGCAGTTCGCTGTCGACGCCAGGCGGACAGTTCAGAGCGTTCTCCTGAAAATGACGCGAAGAGACTTCGCCACGTAGACCCCACAGTGGGTGTTAGCGAAAGTGGAGCTGACCTGTCTAACGAACGCTGGCCTCCAACTCAACCTCAAAAATTGCCGCTTCGCCGTGCGGGACTCACCATCTTAGGCCACGTTGTGTCCAGGCATGGCGTTCTGCCCGATCCTGCAAAACTTCGAGCAGACGCTGAGTTTCCGAAGCCTAAGACCATCGAAGAACTTCGAAGCTTTGTGGGCCTATGTTCATATTTCCGGCGCTTTGTTCGGAATTTCGCGTCGACCTTGGCACCATTGACTCAGCTTCTACGCGGTGACGCCGACCTCTCCTCCTGGTCCCCTGCATGTGACTCCGCGTTTGCTACGTTGCGTCGTCATTTCGACCCGTCAGCTGCAACTGAGGTACATACAGACGTCAGCAGGGTCGGTCTCGCCGCCGCCCTCGCCCAACGAAAGCCCGGCTACTCCGAATACGTAGTCGCCTATGCGAGTCGCACGCTGATGAAGCCTGAGGCCAATTACAGCGTGAAAGAAAAAGAGTGTTCGGCTACAGTATGAGCATTTGGCAAGTTCCGAGCATACCTATACGGGCGCCCATTCGACTTGGTCGCAGATCACCACGCGCTTTGTTGGCTCGCCAACTTGAAAGATCCCACTGGCCGCCTAGCCCGTTGGGCACTACGCATCCAGAAGTACGCTATTCGTATCCAATACCGCAGCGGGCACACCCTTAGACGCAGACGCCCTGTCCCGTTCATCTATACGTTCAGACTTGGCCTGCGGTACAACTTGGGCACACTCCGTGTCATCTTTCGACAGGGATTCCTTTGCCATCGTACGACGTCGTAACCCGTGGATCGCTTCTCTTTTCGACTATCTATCTGGATCATCGACCATCCTTTTATCCCAAATCCACCGACGCCAAGTCATTTGGCCATGCGTGACCAGCTGCTTCACCGACGCAATTACGCTCCTGAAGGCAGTAGGTGGCTTCTGGTGATACTCCGCAGCTTAAGATCACAAAAATCTCAGTGCTCTTCCACTCTTTGAAGAAGGGTGACCAGCGAAGCTGTGTATGTGGGCCCTTTAATGGCCAACTGCACCTCCGCCACGGGTCGACCCGGCATTGCACTATCTTAGAGATGGGCCCACGTATAAAGAGTTTTTTGCTTACCAGAACGACATGAAAATTTCCTTGGACAACGATCCACAGTGTGGACATGCCGGAGTTTTCAAGATGTATGAACCAATTTGCCACCGCTACTACTGCCGCGGCATGTACAATTTTGTACAAAAGTTTGTTCGGTGCTGTCTTCACTGTCAACGCCGCAAATCACTGCCTTTACGCCCGTCTGGTGCCTTGCAGCCACTCTCGTGCCCGGCCAAACTCATCGCTTGCGTCCGCATCGACCTATATAGCCAGCTTCCTATGACACCAGACGGCAATAGGTGGATCGTAGTTGCTGCTGACCATTTGGCACGCTACGCCGAAACTGCTGCTTTACCAAGAGCTACAGCGCGGGATGTAGTCTATTTCGTACTACATCGCTTCGCCCTTCGACATGGTGCACCTCAAGAACTCCTCAGCGATAGAGGTCGCACCTTCCTCTCCGAAGTTGTCGAAGGTTCACTTTCGGAATGCCACATTATTAATCGCGCAAGCACGGCATACCATCACGATACTAATGGGCTCACAGAGTCATTTAACCGCTCACTTGGTGTTATGCTCTCGATGTACGTGACATCTTATCATGGTAACTGGGACCATATCCTTCCTTTCATCACGTTCGCGTACAACACCATGATCCAGACCACCATGTAATTTTAACCTTTCTTCCTGCTATATGGTCGCGCGCCTGCGCATACCATCGACACGCTCCTTCCATACCGTCCACACGCCTCCGAGTGTCTAGCTGTGTCCGACGTTGCCCGACAAGCTGAAGAATGCCGCCAGCTCGCGCGCACCTTTACGGCACAGCAACAGCAGCGCCAGAAAGAAAACCGCACCGACTGGCTCCCAAACACCCCCTACGCTCCAGGCTCCGTTGTGTGGATGATGATGATGATAATGATGATGATGATTATGATTATGATAGTGACCTAATGAAAGGAAATATGCTTGATTATACAACCCGTGAGGGAGCACGGTGAAGCGTCGACTCTTTTGTGTGGCTGTCTGTGCCTTTTGAAACGCTGGGACTTTCCTCGAAACTCGTCCCAAAATACGAAGAGCCTTACCAAGTCTTGGAGCGAACATCATGGTGAATTTTCTCCTTGAGCCACTGTCACCATCTGACGGCTTGTTGCCGGCGTGGACGTGACATTGTGCACGTATCGCGTCTCAAGCCCTACCACGACCCTCTGCCTCCCGATTCTTAAGTCGGCAGAATGGTTCTTTTTGTCCGGGGGGAGATTGTGAAGAAGACGCGTCTCATTGAACAGCCGCATCGCCAACACGTGGCTCGGCTCTGCTCGTGCAGCTGGTTGCTGGCGTCTTTTTGGGCGATGCTTCGGGCTTCCCGGTTGCTGTGCCCTTTGCATAAGGAGCCGCTAATAAACCTCTTCTCAGACAAATGGGACCTCCACAGCTGGTCCGGCGACCTCACATGCCGGCAAGTGAAATGAAGTAGAAACATAAATATTTATCCAAACAAATGCTATTTGCTATGCAGATGGTATTCTATTCTTGAATTCACTGTTTCATATGTAACGCATAACTGCCCTTTTGAAGTCTCGAGAGTGAGTAGCCGATGCAGGTTAGGACTGTTCCGAATGATTATGCTGCACGACGTTGTTGCGCAGCGGCACAACACTTCCTGAGTGAATTAACGCACGGTGGTTGAAAGCTTCAGCTCAATGATTTCTTAGCTGTCATTCATTATAAACAGCCCGTTTTGGGCAGCCTGCAAATCCGCCAATTCGATTCAGACAAGGAAATTAACAGTCTCTTTATGTTTGCATCCCCTTAAAACTGAGTGGTGCATGTACAGTATTATACTTAGCTATCAGTAGGCGTATGTCAGAAATGCCGTTCCCTTAATTGTTTCAGTAGGCTCGTTATAATAGTGCACCAAATAACTCCGACCAGACGTTTATAATTTACAAGCTGCTCAGTTGGGCAGATGTGCAGTTGTGAACGGCATTATATAAATGCAGGTCTAACGTATAAGATAAGCATGACCGGCTTTTTCTGAGAAATCGGACTCGACATTAATGTAATTTTGTTTAAACCCCGAGAAAAAAAAGCCTGAGGGCACACGGCTATCTTCTTCTTTTTTTTTATTGACGACATTCTGGGCTTTTACGTGCCAAAACCAGGATATGACTATGGGTTACGCCGTAGCGCGTGACCTCGGTTTAATTTGGACCAACTGTGGTTCTTCAACATGCACCTCAAGCTAGGTAAACGAACATTTTGGATTTTGCCTCCATTGAATACCACCTCCACGGTCAGGATCGTAATCTCGACATCAGCAGTGCTTCTAGCTTGAAGAAGTAAAACCAATTATTAAACTAAGGTGGCGGGTTTTCATTTTTTTTTTACCATGGACTGCAAGAAATGTTGAACACGGTTTAGGGCCAACGATTAGTATATAGAGTATTATGGGTAAGTGAAAGTCGGTTTTCGGAGCCCTCGAGGTCAGACCGGAATAAAAGACCCCGTACCAATTACTCCGCACTCTGTTACGCGAGAACGACGCAAACACGAATGGAATCGGTCTCGTATAAATTTTACATGAACACAATACTTCACGGAAATCTGAGAACAGGACACCGGATGGGGTAGATATGGTTGATTTACTGAAATGACAAGCAGCAAACTTAGCTTTTTTTCCGTTCGTATGTCGCGAGATCTACTGATGGAAACCTATATGCGCATAAATACAAATGTGAGACACATGCTGCTTGACGAACAAGCAGAATATTTGACATAAAAAAACTATAATAACATAACATGAAAGCCGACGCTGCGGCCGCATTGCGCGCGCAATCACCGCACGGCAGAAAAGAAAGGACGTTTACTCTTAAGACACAAACAAACGTGATACGTAATTAGGAACACAATTTGAGCAGTCCGATCGCATATATTATGACGCAATGTAGGATAAACGGCTCGGCCACGCAGTGTCGTCAGAAGTTTCCAATGGCACGACCTAGGTGCAGCCAAATGCCACCAATCCACTTCGTTCGCAACGCCACCACAATGTTTTTCATCGTCGGACGCCTCACTGCAGTGGATGCGTGGCGCCAGCCGCTTGTCCCACTCAACCTTACTCTGGTGCACTCTAGCTTGAACACATAATGCCGGTTCATATGCATTTTTAAAACACACCGATCCCTGAATATAATAGCGCCCTATATTCAGGGGCTTCTTCTATTTATTTTATTCTCAATGATTTGGCCATTTCGTATGTGCAACTGGGAGTGTGGGCCCATTCTTTGCTAATCCTCCGGAATGATATGTTCTAGTCCCGAATGGGTGCGTGTCACTTAGCCAGAATGGGTGTAGAAGCCCTAAATGTACAACAGACTTACATTATTTCGACCCTGACGGTAGCGATAAAATTAATCGAATTATTCGGCAGGTCGAACAAGGCAAGAGCGCCAACGCACACAGCTGATGCACACAGCTAACACACACCGGGATTGCACGTGCGCCCATTTTTTATGTGTTCAAAGTAGTAAACTAACGTGGAAAGGGCGTTAAAGCTCCTAAACAAAGTAGAAATCGTACACACACCCGGTTTTTTAGCTTATGAATTGTTGCACTGTAGTGGCAAACTTTCTAATGTCAGCTTCGCCACATATTAAAATTTTTATAGTTTGTTTTGCCGGAATGTATTTCTGTTGTGCGGCAGAGCGGGCGAATATTGCGAAGGCAGTTATGGTATCGTTCAATAGCACCGCGCTTGTATTATACGGCCCAATTTTCTTTAAAATGAATGGCGCGCGTTAGAATCGGGTTAACACTGTTATAAAAAAATAGATAGCTACGGTTATTATTTTAATGTATGGCTACAGCGGGCCGAAAATAGGCGTTTCCGACTAGAGATGACCTCTGCTCAACGCATTCACTGTCCCCGAAGCTTCGCCGAGACAGACGCTGCCACTAAAGGGATCGCTATCGGGGTCACCAAAGGGGTCAGGTACGTGCTAGCTAGCAGGTCAAGTTCCAGTTATCCGCTGAAGGCCAATTTTACGATTGAAATAACAAACGTTTGGGACTATAGAAATGCATGGGCGCCTGCCGGAACCTTCGCCGGGATCGACTAAACCACAGTTCGAATTTAACCGGAGTATAATTAACGGAAGTATACTGCATTACCATGTATGTGTGAACGTGACACAGCAGATATAAAAGTTGGGACCTTTCTTGGCATAAACATAACCGTGGCGCGAGATTACACCTTGCATAGGATGGAAGTAAACACAATTGTGCGCATCGCCGTTAGCTGTGCCGCATTTATTTATAGGCTTCATTAAAGGTTTGCTTCGCAAAGACTCCAACACGTGCGCTAGATCTATCTTTTTCTGAAAAATATCATGTTTAACATACTTAACGTCTCAATATGGTGCCGGCTACGCCCTTTCGTAATAAAACTACGCCCCTCGTTTTAATGAACGAGAAATAAAATTCAATACAATTCAATTCAATTCAAATGAGCCCACCATTAAAATATTAAGCAGGTCAAGCGCAGCAGGTGCATGTATTTGTATTTAGTTTTATCCAGTGAAGCGTTTAACCTCTTAGAATTTTGAGGCTTATGCAATGCACCAGTGTGAGACGCCGACGCGACAATGACACGAGGAGGGAAACCATGTCGACGTAAGAATGGTGGTGAGAAGGGCAAAGAAAGTTTTGCCCTAAGAAGGAACAGTGCATGTTAGTGCACATAAAAACAAAGCAGTTAATTATTCTGTTCCCGTATTAAGCTGTTAGGTGATTCTCTCGGAACCAGATGCTCGGCCGCGACGAGCATCGATGCGGTGACATCTCTCCCGTTCATCCTTACCCAGAACCTTCACCACATCTTAAGGCGTTGTGGGGGAAAGTGGAAACCCAATGAAATTCCGTGCGCAAAGCCCTTATTGGCGAAGCTTGCAGCTCAAAAGACTCTGCTGTGCCTATTGCAGCGAGGACGTGCGCCATATCCTCTGTTGTGGTGGGTGACAATGTCGCGTTCTTTCAGCGAGCGCCAGATGGCACGGTTGGATATCAGGCCAGTTACGGTAACGTTGGTGATATACAGGGTGTTTCAGCGAACGCTTTCAAGATGTTGTAGAGGTTGCCTGTGGCAGATAGCACAATTCTGGCTCATGAGGTGGTCCACTCGAAGGGGTGGACATTACTTGCACAAAAAATATAAATGCATAATCGACTAATTCAAAAATGCACTAATTAAAATTTAACCAATTACCTTATGGCTAATATTGCAATTTACAAAGTCTAGCCATGGAGTTCGGAAGGCTGATTAACTTGCAACGAATTCTCAGGAATGACACCAGTTTCGAGACATTAATTCCCGAACTTTGCGGAGAAATGCACTGGAGTTCCAGTTACTTAGCAAAGCGTGGCTTCATGCATCTACGCAGAAAAGTAACTGGAACACTAATGCAATAATAATAATAATAATAATAATAATAATAATAATAATAATAATAATAATAATAATAATAATAATAAAGTTATTATAGCGTGACAAGGGGAGAGGTAACAATACAAAAATTCCCGCATAACTCCCGCGTGTTTGGTTGTTATCGCTAGTGTTCTGGGACATGTAGGAAAGAATTTACACATCGTGGGAAGCAAATTATACACCCTGATTAGATCCACAAGGTTTGAGCAGGAAACAAGTAATTTAACATTGTGCACGCAGGAAAGGTGTAAATTAATAATAAGCCCTTTAATGCCTTTTACTTGGTAAGCAGCCATTTTCCGCCAGCAGCAACTCATGTGATTGCAAGCACGCACATTATATAACACTCCACCTTGTACAGTGCAAAATTTGCCAGGTTTATATTAGTCGCTCATTCGTGCATGGCAATACTGAACCTGTACGTATCTCCTTTCTTTTTTTGTTCGGTGATGCTCCTGCGAAAGTCTTCTGTGTATTCAATCAAGAACAGCTGCTAACCGGGACTGCCGTGAGTCATTGACGCACATGTGCTCGTCTCGAAGTAAATGAGCCAGAAAGGCCTAAAAAGGAAGAAGTTGAAACAGGGTAAAGTTGAAAGGCTGCTTCTGGATCGTTTTCATAGTGTAAATCAAGAATGCATCCTTTTTCGCGCGGCATAAGTTTCCCAAAACAAGAATAAATTTAAACGATAAAGAATCAAAACGCTCATGCAGAGCAGTAAGTGTAGTCAGTGCGAACTAGTTGTTATATATATATATATATATATATATATATATATATATATGCATCTTTCATGCTTTCAAGTAAAATTGCGTGCAGAAAAGAGAGAGAGAGAAAGATGACTTTCTTGCAGAATGGATGCTTTGTGAAATATTGCTCATCTTGCTTTTCTACGTGGGTGGCGAAGAACGCAGAAAGAACAGTGTTAGAACAAAGTTCACAGCTCAGTCTGCCCAATCCGCGCCGGAACAAATCTCTTGCTCGCCATGCCGCACGCGACTCGGCGGACATTCATCTAATCACGAGTTCCCGAGCAAGAGAACTGCTGTCCGCATGAAATCGAGTTACTGTCGTGATGAACGATGCGGAAGGAAACCTCGCTGATGAAATTCCGTTTTTTGAATTCTATTTTCGTTTCGAAGCGCACGCGGGATAAGAATTCGCCCCTCCGCATGCTCTCCGGGCAGCGGCAGCGACGCTGCTCGCTTTGTTCCAAAAGTGGTCGCCGTCGAATGTTGCCACAAAGATGTCTTACTTTTGTGTTGTTGAACGCCCGCGCTGCTCGGCAGCATTTGCTTTGTCACGGCTCTATGTGCGCGCTATTCATCAATGTTAAAATGTGGCGCGCATTGCCTTTTCTCGGTCGGGTTCACGGGTTGGGCGGCATAAACTCGGTGCTGGCGAAAGAGGATTGATCATTCGCGGTTGGCCTATTGAATCGCCTTTCACCCAACAGGCTGCAACACGATGCCCTTACCTGTTTTTTTTTTTTTTGCACTTGCTCTTTTTCTCGGTCTTTTCAAACTATGTGTTATTGTTTTCACAATTTTTCGGCATTGAAGGTAACATCGCTACCGCACGGAGAGTGAACACAAGAAATTGTTATCCGCGCCATATCTGCCACCTGAAACCAAAGCGAGTACTGGAGCCTTGTAAAAGAAACTTGTTTTTTCCGGATCTGGCTCACGTGTTGAAATATTGACACTATGACAATTTAGACGAATGAAGCTTACTTGTATCACATGCTTACCGTACTGGGCCAATGACTGGCCCCGTACCTCAAGAGTTGTTAAACACTGAAAAGCGAAGCAGTATGGGGTGGTAACAAAACCGTTTTCTTCCCCGAAAGGTGCCCATATAGTCGACAAGTATGCAAACAGGAAAAACATCACGTATGAATCGGAGGCAGGCATTCGTATATACGAGACCTGTTTTGCATGCTTTCATCTCAATATAGGGGCGTGTTCATGGCCTGTGCATCTTTTTTTTTATGAACAAACACTGTTCAACTCTTTCGTGTAGACGGGATCGCTGAAGCTGACGACGAATATACCGATAGTTGTAATGAAGTCTGATTGGTAATTCTGTTCCTGTTCAACTGGAAACAGTAAGCTCTTCCCTCATCTATTAGTCGCTGAGCCCGCATACTATACTTCTATTTGCACAGGGCTTCCTTGGGCCCTCATATTCAACACTGAGTCTACCGTATGAATTTACCGTGTACAGTTGGCAATATTGTTCCCGAATGCTAATGCTTCCGCGATATGCGTCGTCGCTACACGAATATACACTAATGCACCCCGGTTTACCTTTCTTAGCCTCTGCAATCCTTTCATTCGCAGTGTCACCATTGAATTATTTTTGAAAAGGCGGATACTTGGCTGTAGTCAGTTTTATTGTTCAGTCCAAAGTTATGGCTACCCAACTTCCTTACTTGGATTTCTTTTCCCGTCAATAGTACTATAGTTTCAACAAAACTTTACGCTCATGCCTTCGACCGTATCTCTAATTGGAACGCATTTTGTGTGTGTGTTTCTGTGTGTGCGTGGTGTTTATTTAACGCGTTCCTCTCTGTCCTCTTTCTAACCCCTATCTCTCATCCACAGTGTAGGGTAGCAAACCGGAGTCTGCTGTCTGGTTAACCTCCCAGACTTTCCTCTTCATCTCTCTTTCTCTCTCTCTCTTCGCGCTCATGCGCGAGCGCTTGTATTATACACTCAAGCTTTAAAATAGATTACATACAGACGTTAGAAAATAGTGAAACCTACGTGAATTGCTGAAAACCAGTCTCAGACATACCTTCAATGTTTTCCGGCTCTTAGAGAAACGTAAGAACCTTAGGCCCCACTTACTGGTATTCCCATTTAGACGACAGAGCCATAGCACCATTTCCCCTCTCTAGGTAACTAGAGGAAGGCATGTGACTGTAGGTAACTGGACTGGCGTAAATATTAACTTCCTAGTAGCAGTACCTCATGGTTGCCGCGACTGAGCCTATGGCTACCTAATTGATTCTAAAAACATCTAGAGCAACAGTACACGCAACCTTTTATATAAAGGAAGGCGAAACCCATGGGCAAGCGTATTTTATACCTATATCAGAAACTCGCGCCAGCGTGGATATCATTATATTGTCGCGTGGTAGTGACGTTAAAGAACACAGTAGCAATACTGTGAAAGACAAAACTAGCTTTTATTGGGCGAACCTGTGCCCACAAAGACAGGCTACACTTAAAGCCCAACGATAGCGGCGAACACAGCCGGCGATCGTCGAAAATCTGATCAGCGGGTCAAGCGCATCGGCTTTTATAGATCAGTCGTCGAATGTTCCAGAGTAACCACTGGGACACACGTGTCTTCCAGAAAGTTCCACACTATTCGCGTCGCGCATACATGCAATCAGATTACACAAGTTGCGGGGAAAGACAGCGGATGGAACGATCGATAACATTCCAGAAACTTCTTTTACATGCAGGCGTGTCCTGCGCTGTGCGAAAACATTTGTTAGGTGGTGAGAAGTGGTCGCCCGATAAAGATAAAGAAGTACACGTGTCAATATATATGTAGCTCAGCAGCGTAACGACATAACCAAGGGGCTGCCGCTACATGTCATTACAGACGTTAAGATTTTGCATGCTCTTAAGATGAATGAAAATAAGAGTTTTCCGACAGCCAGGATGTTTCGAGCTCTGCCTTACGCTATAGAATCACAGTGAATTGTTATCCGACTGCAATAATCAACTAGAACAGGTGTCACTGGTAATTCACGGTGTATTAACGCGACTTTACTCCAGAACACCGAAAACTGGCCCCCCGACAACTTTTCTGTGCAATGTTACTTGAACACTGCCATTGAATAGCCGCATTATAATCTTGCTGGCCAATTGAGGTAATTTTGCGTTATTTTCCACCAATAATAGAAGGCTTACCGGTAATGGTGGGAATAAAGTAATTGACAGTGAGCGCGTTTCCATTGTGCTTAAGTGCAGCGTACTTGAGAAAAGCAAACCTAGATTACTCAATGTTAACTTAGACTGAATATGACGCAGTGCTGTTGTTGCGTTCATAACAATGAAAGAGCACTATCTCATAACGACATGATGCCAGAATTACGGGCGCTGACAGGCAAGTTTCGGCCCAAGCAGAAGGCTTCTTTAAGGATGAAATTATCCTGCCTAGTTCAGAAAGAACAATTCCATCGCCTTACGTCTTTCTTTCCCCCCTCTTTTTCTCCCCTCTCTCTAGACCGTACAACTGATTAGGCCGAACTGCCATCCTAGCACCAATCCATTTAAACAATCATTCCCACCCACACACATGCCTTGCTTCAGCAGGTGTTCGTAAATATGCGACAATGTGCTGGAATTTAATGTCACAAAGCGCTTTTGTTGAATGTGTGGCAAAAGCAATTGCACATGCTTTCTTTCGCTCACGTGATGCCACCGACGCCTTCGGTTTAGGCTGTAGCTGTAGTCACCACTCAGTCACTGCATGACGCCAATATGCCCCTTTGAATATTGAAAGGAAGCTGCAATGTTAGTTTCTCTGTTTCAAGAAATGTAGGCCAAATACATGCGCGCATTCTGCAATACAGGGTTAGTGCTTGAAGTACGCCTTATTTTTTGCACTTCAGGAATTGTGAGACAACATAAGTGACTAAGGCGGCTGTGCTAAACAGCATTTCGGTCGCCCTTTGCAGCGAAATGCATCAGTGGTCATGCTCCAGTGATTAGCCAAGAGCCATATGCGGTCTCCTTATTGCAGAAAGTTGGGCGAGTTGGTGACGAATCACCATACCGTGTGGGCGAAGTCACGCACAGTCCAGGACAAGGCGGAGAAGACACAAGGCACAAGCAGCATGTATCTTGTATCCTTGTGTCTCTCCGTCTTCTCCTGGTCAGTGCGATGCTTCACCCACACGGTATGCTGTCTCCGTGTCGCACACATCTCGACGGGTTAGTAGCAATGCGAGGGCTATGCGACGGTCCTGTGTCTCGACGTGAGGCTGGACCAAAATACGCTTCAACTGGACGGTGAAGCTAGATGCACAGACGGACAATCGGACGGTAAGCGATTACCATGTTCGTCGCTTGCTTTTCCCAATGTTTAATTCAACTGGTATAAAGCGAAACATGCGTAGTCATAACCCACGTTCCACAGGTCCGGCCAAAAGTGTTAGCGCCTTCGCACTTTTGACAACTTCCTTGCACTCAGTCAGCGCTTCCATATAAGACGTGTCGGCGCGCTCACATGGAGCCACTCGTGTCCATTAGCGTCTACATTGCTGAACATGTGAAGCTAATATAGCGACATTGATTGAACGGCGGTCAGAAAAAGAAAGATATGTAGGTAAGTTTGCCTGGAGGTAGAAGATGCAGAGCTTATAAACAGCATATTTAGGGCTACTTCATTTGATAATCTATTTCAGTGCGCTGTTAAACGAACGGATATTATTTTTTTTTTTGCCAAACATCTTTTGCGTTTTACAATAATTGAAGTATCATTGGTAAATGAGTACAAAGAATATTTTTCAAGGTTCGTGAGAGCACAAAAATGGGTTTCAGCACACGTAATCTCAGTTTCTTTTTTTTTTTTAATTTGGGAGCTTTGCATGTGGTCACTGTGGGTTAGTAAACCCAACTGCAGCGGTATAAATTAATGGGGCTTTGCGCGCGCTGTCAAGAAAAGATAACTTTTTGCTCAACGCTGTCCCCTACACTCTTCAATGCTGGGTACCCCCGTCTTAGCGTGCCATCAGGGTCAGAACCACCTCGTGCACGCATAGTAAAATGAATGTATGAAGCTTAGGAAGCGTACAAACACGGTGCTTTATACTGTCCCCGTGTTGAAGAGCCCTCGAACCAGAATTAGTGCAGTAATATAGCATGAACGAAATAAATTATTCACTGCTTTCAAAATATTCGCTGTGTCTTCTGCTCTTTGCCTGAAGCCCTCGCACTTGCTAAAATCTTGGCCCTTACAGAACTGAAGCAAAATATCGTGGAAGAGCTTACCTGTAGTCACCCTGTTGAAGCCGAATCTTCTCGAATGTGATGCGTACTCTCTCGTTGAAGCGCGCCATGAAGTTGTACAGGCAGCGCACGTTCTTCGGGTACGTGGACGGGTAGAGCGGAGAGTAGAAGTGGCCGTGACCCTCTGTGCGATTGGCGCTCGCGAACCTGTAGCTACACGTCGTGTTGGGAACGGCGACGCCGTCCACTCTATACATGTCTGCACGACAAAAAACAAAAACAAAAAAAAAAGAGGAAAGAAAAAGGAAAGCCGGTTGGTTGGCCCCAACTATTGGAACTGCAGGTTCACAGCACGAACAGAGAATCACAGCACTCAAGTGGGAACTCACTTTTCTTGATGAAGCGGTAGGTGCCTCTGAACCCGGTGTTGTCACCGTGTTTGCCGTCCGAGTGGAACTCGAACACGAGCGCTCTGCCGGCCGAGTAGTGAACTTGCTCGATGTCGACTTCGGTGCCACACAACACCGAGTTCGAGGAAGTCGCTTCGTCCACGCTTGTCCCGTTCAGATGGAGAAACAGACGCACGAAGTCCCCGCTCAGGCACCTGCTCGCAGCAGCATTTACATGTGCCATCAGAGAGCTAACTCATGATGTCACACGCCTTCTTAAGTCAAAATAGATTAAGGATAAGTTAGTCAAAAACACAGGTATTTATCTGGAGAAAATACTTTATTACGCACCGTTGCATTTTGTTTTTCTTGCCACCGGCAATGTTTATAGCAGGGTATTGGGGCATATTATGTTTAATGCTGGCATCTACTACTATTCTCTTAATAGGTTTTACTATCCCATTCTTAATGATAATTTCTCTCGTCGATCCATTGCAATGACCCTCCCATTTGCCCCAGTTAAGTCTCAAGTCATTGTATAGAATTAAAAAAATCTTTTCAATCATTTATTTCTTCAGCGTGTACCGCACATTCCTCCAACTAGCTTTATTTATATCTTACATGTTCGGCATCTTTAGTTACGCTTCTGTCTCTTGTCCTGGATGCTGCCTTATTCCAGAATGCACGCCGGCTGTGAATCGAAGCGCCTAGATGTGCACTATATACGCACAATGTGTGTGCGGGTGACCATCAGCCTTTGCCCACCTTTAGACCCAGCCTTCTAGTGGCAAATATTCAGAAAGAAATAACGAGAGATGGCAGTGCGGAGGCCAGTAAGCAGAAATTTTCTTTTTTTTTCGTTCGCTGCGCTTATTGCTTCGTTAACACTGGCTTCAAATAATTTGCCGCCGCTTGACCAGAGAACAGGTGCAGGTGGAAAAGGAAGCCCCCTTAAACGCGTTCAGTTCTGCAAGTTTTGCAGCGAGCATCGACTGATGTGCCGATGCCCATTTTAGCCAGCACAATGCTACCAAATTTGGCTATAGGCACTGTGGGTACGTTTGACTATTGCTACTTTTAAAGAAGCTCGTAGCGATGAGTGTTTTCCCCGATCACTATATTTTTGCCCTTTGCCTGCGCAAAAAGGAAATTTCTACTCTATGGTGGCAGTATGAAAGTAAGCTTGTTTCGTACTGAGCGTGGGGCATAAAGATAGATAAATAAATTGAGAATATTTTCTGCAAAACCAGTGCACTAAAAATTCAATTACCTGTGCACCCCGAGTCCAAGCACATAAGAAAAAGCACCGAAGCTCGGGAGTAATATATATTAATATTACGGCTAGGTACAAACTGCAAGATCCTTCTAATACGATGTGGGCGATGCGGGGCTTGTTCATTTCGTCTAAATTAGAAATGTAAATCATGCAGAGTAATGCGGGCACGCTCGCTCCGTCGTTAACCTAATCAAAAGCTCGCTGTAAACGCCAGAGGGTCTGCGCAATCAAATTATGTGCCTCGACTATGCTAAGTTTCAATTAGAAGACGCTCGAAGGCCCGAAAAGCGCAAATCTTTCGCAAAGTTGACTGCACCCAGAACGATGCAAAAACCTGCGCATTGGTAGACTTGGTTGGGTAGCGCAATTCTGCTTACGCAAGTCTAGCTTTAGCCGCAGATGAGTTTGCTTCTCTAAATTCGGAGCGCGTACAGTATCCTGGTTGGCACCATATTTAAACCGCACTCCTAAAGCTGGCCAGGCTTGTAGGCTCACAGAAAAATAACATATAAATAAGGGAGGAGTCTTTTAGCGCTCCGCTGAAAGCCCTCATTAAGCTTGTAAGGCGCTTAAATATGGGCTTGTAAAACGAACAGGCTTCGAAGCACACATGAAACAGCGCTGAACAGCTTAAAAACTGAAGTGAGTGCAGAGCCTCTTGACTAGACTCTGTCGAAAGCTGCGTCTGAACTAACCTGCTCACAACCTACAAAACTGCAGCACTGGCAAACATCTAATAAACTAAGAAGACTTTCTCGGCTTCACGGGAAAGCACTTTCGCGTTATGGCTACATACATATATGTATTAATACCTTCATCAACTGTCCATTTCCTTAAATATTAATATTTTTCTGACCGTCACGCTAATATTTAATGTACCTAGAAAGGGCCAGATTGAGTAACTAGGAGCACAAAGTTCGTGCTTAGTAGACAGGCAGCTTCAAGGAAGAAATGGAGAAATAACGCGTTCCTATAAATTGGACGCTTAAAAGCCCCTAAAATAACCTCAGTTGAGCAGCGGAGACAACTCAATTAGCGATAGAACTGGGTGCAAGGTACCGAAAATATTGCCCGGCAAACGGAGCAATAAGAAAATTTGTGCTGCGGAGGTCAAACCAAAACAATTATAGCAGGAACTTTAAAGGACGTAATAGAAAACATGATAAAAAAAACATTATCACTGCGTGGCGCTATTGTACCGTAATCAAAACACGCAGCTGTCCTTTCTGGCAATGAAACAGGAGTAGCATAAGCTAAAGAAACAGCAAATATGGAAAAAAATATCATATATAGTCATATCATAAGAAGCCAACAACCACTGACAGCAAGGACAACATAGGGAAAATTACTTGTGCTTAATAAATGAAATAATGAAACGATAGATTACTGGAAATTAAAGTGGATGAAGAAACAACTTGCCGCAGGTGGGAACCGAACCCACAACGTTCGCATTTCGCGTGCGATGCTCTACCAATTGAGCTACCGCGGCGCTGTTTCCTCATCCACTTTCTTGGGTATTTATGTGTACTTGTAGAACCCTGGGAGTGTTAGCCAGCGCCACCACTCACAGACCTTGGCGGCGGACGTGGAACGTCCTTTTTGCCGCAGGCGTCCCGAGAACGTGATCTTTTTGGGTGAAGGCAACTGGTCAATAAACCCACATATGCTACCTGAAGGCATCAATGTTGCCGGATTCGAAACCCTCGTTATGTAATAAACGAGAAGAAAGGGGGTTAACCGAGGGGCCTGATTTTTATTAGTCATATCATGAGAAGCCAACAACCACTGACAGCAAGGACAACATAGGGGAAATTACTTGTGCTTAATAAATAAACGCGAAATGCGAAGGTTGTGGGTTCGGTTCCCACCTGCGGCAAGTTGTTTTTCATCCACTTTAATTTCCAGTAATTTATCGTTTCATTATTTCATTTATTAAGCACAAGTAATATCCCCTATGTTGTCCCTGCTGTCAGTGGTTGTTGGCTTCTCATGATATGACTAATAAAAATCGGGCCCCTTGGTTAACCCCCTTTCTTCTCGTTTATATATATATATATATATATATATATATATATATATATAGATATAATCTTCTTATAATTGCAGCGCTGCCAGTTACCTGCACACATGGGGCTGCTCTATCGTGTGAACATGGCATTACATGAAATGTTATAGCCGAAACCACCTTATGCGTCTACGTTGAGTTCCCCACATGGGGCATGCGCAACAGGTGATTTCGGAATCGCCGCGTCCTCCAGGGATAAGAAAGTGACGTGAAGTGACAGTTCTAGCAGCTGAGCTTCTCACCTTTATCTATGCACGCTTGTGGATAAAGGGGAGAAATAGGGTGTTTTACCGAGCATGAAAGAAGCCCGCAAATACACGCAAAATGCTTCAGGCGGTCAGTTGCGGGCAGTTTTGAATGTATTTGCGGGCTCCTTTCACGCTGGGAAAAACACTTTTATGTAGCATGTATCGAGCAAGAGAGTTGTATCGGGAGTTTTTCATGTTGCTCTACAATTTTCTCACTGGCACTCTCCATCTAATTATAGTGTTTGAGAAGTTGATTAAATAATTAAGTCTTATGATCTAATTAGGCGGAATGAAAAAGAAATAATTTGAGTATCTACAAGCAACAGCAAGCAACATTACTTTGGTTCTCTCCCGCTACGTGGCACTGGCATATTTTTAATTTTTGGCTCAAGTTACGTGGAACACCCCGTATAGTATGCCTGTGCAAACATGTTTGCGTGGCGGTGTGATTTCTACGCAGAGCCGCTGCAGTTTTTCTTTCTTTTGTAGAGAGCAGGAGACACATCGCCACCGTCGACGATGACTGCTCACGTGTTCAAGTAAGAGAACAACCCATAAAACCTATGTGCAACATTGTCAGCGTAACAGGTACGAGCAACATGGCGTTAGCATGCTTGCCAGTGCCCTCTTTTTCACAGCGCTTCGTTCCATTCCACTAGGCTCTGACCTAACTGCTATGAAATGCGAACTCACCGAGACAGAAAGTCGGCTTGTTTGGTAATAAACGGAAACAAATACAATCAAATTTCAGTCAATCAAATACAATCAAAGCTGTCCGTCCGTTGTCAAGATGACTTACTCTTCCGCTTCCTTCTGGACATCGAACTCGTCGAAAGTGAGCTCGACGATGTCGCTCGGCTCACCCACAAACGTGTACAACAGGCAGTTGGTGTTCTTCTCGTAGGGAGTCGGCCAGTTCGGGGAGGTGAAGATGCCGTGCTCCTTTCCGTACATGCTGTCGAACAGTACGCAGCTACAACCTGCAGAAAGGCAAGGAAATGTGAGTACCAAACACAATTACACGGGTTCTTTTTTCGTTTCGTGTGCAATACAGCTATGCAGTAATGAGAATGTGCTGTTTCGGATAACCTTGTGATTTTTACACGTTGTAGGAAAGTTCTGTATCAAACCGGATTAACAAATCCTTCATAGATGGACGTCGATGTGACAACTGATACATTAAAGACAGCGAAGATACATAGGTAATGGTTCACACCATTCGGTTGTAGTAGGGTCAGTTTGCTGGCTCACGGCATCGCCCTAATGCAGCAGCAACACTGCGTTGCAGCGCCAAACCGGCAGCTTTCACGGCCGCCACTGTCCGAGGTGAAACTCCACCGTGATACTCCACCGGTTGCCTATGCCGTTGCCTATACCGAGGTGAACGCACCACTCAGCTATGCCGAGGCTCTCGCACAGTCACTATCTCAGACCCTTGCGTCATTTCCATCAGCTGTGCCACTGTACCGAGCCCCTCTACCGATATCTAAAGCGAGCAAAAGACACGACACGAGCTCAGCACGAAGCATTGGCGGTGTATTTCAACCATAGAAGCTCAGGCAATCTCTTGCTCGCGCTTCCCTGGAGACCAGTGATATGGTTGCTGCGCCGAGCATTCCTCTTCACTACAGCAGTATGAAATGAACTTTCATCGAATTAATAGCAACACAGCAGAATACGATTTCCCGAGACCCGCACTCACTTGTAAGTAGAAAGTCGGGCGCAGTGCAATTGTTCTAAGCACATTGAAATGATAAAAGTTGTTCAGTTTTGCCTTGTACGATGGCTTTCTCTCATAAGTACCCTTACTACACCAAAAGAAGCTTTACAGGAGAAATAGGTCTCGAACACCTCGCTTTTTATTAAGGAAGTGCATGGTAATTGCTTGATCCTCGGGCTTCCTTTTGCATAGGCATCACAACATGATAAAGTTAATAGTTCCGAAGACGGTGAAGAAAGATCTGTGCTCTGACCTCTCTTCCGCCTAAAATGTTAAGTTCCCCCCATTCTGTGTTCAGAGGTTTCATCTTGCGATTGCTTATTAGGAAAGGGAAGGCCTGATTTATACTCAAGGACCCACGTTCTCTTTGTTTTCGTACGTGGCACTAAATACCTTTGCCAGAATTACTAGTATGGTGGTTTTCAATTGAAATGGCGTTTGCTGACACTTGTGTTGTCATTGTTGCTTGAGCCAGCTGAATAAAAGACCACGGCTTAGTCCTTTAAGAGCTTTAAGTGGCGTTGTAGAACGGAGAAGACATGGTACAAAAGACAAAATAAAATAAATATAAGATGAACACCAAAAGAAAGTAAATGCAACCAGAAGGCTATCTACCACTAACCTAGTCTTGAGGCAGGGCGTGTTCATTTTTCTGGAAGTGCGCAGTTTGGGAGATCTGCGGAAATTATGGGCGTGTAAGGTTATAATACGAAATTCCTTATTAAAAAGAAATAAAAAAAAAGCCAAGGTGGCGAGGCTTACACCCACCCACCAAGAGGCATGTGTGCAGCGTGTTTCGAGCCATAGTTTGCCTACTCCTGATATAAAAGCGATTACTGCAGTTCATTCCCATATTTACGTTAGCCTAATCTAATAAGTGTGTTCAGGCTTAGGCGGCAGAAAATGGTGCTTATTAAGCGCGGAGTGGTTTACCTGACTCTACTGGCGATAGATTAGCGCAGCGTCGGTCCCCTCCCCGTGTTGCAGTAACCGGCACTAATTGATAACCAGGAGCCGTCTACCTAAGCATAATGGAGCTGTTGAACAGAGGTGGTGGCACACGAGCCAGCCTGCCCTGCTGCCATCTCGCTTCGATGGTAATAGAGAGGTCGCCCAACGTAAATGATGGCTGTAAAAAGTTAGCGCCGTATCGAGTAAAGGCGATCGAGGCGAGCTAAGAGAAAGCGAAGCTGTCCACTTCCCGTGCCTTGGCATTAAATCGCATACACGTCACAAATGTAGCTCGAAAACTTCACCTGTACGTGGCAGCCGTTTATTAGTTTCTAAATCATTGTAATTACTACCCTGCCAAAAGGTGGTCTCGAAAACAGTCCCGTACATGTACGGAACAAATTATAGGTTGGAAGTAGCTGCCGACGCATTCGTGGTTCCAGGGAAAGAAGAAAGAAAATGAGAGAAAATGAAGACTTGCCAGTATGGCCGCAACCGATGCGATGGATGTAACCAATAGTGAAAAAGCTGCACTAGCGAGCACTTGCCTCACATTGGCGCACGTATAAACACACACGTGCAGACACTTTTCGTGCTTCATTTTGTAAATCGTATTTATCGTACCCCTTATAAGGAATACAAAAAACCTTCCAATCGTTTCACTTGGTAGTCAGACAGCGTCCTGACTATGCCCGTTCTTGTGTTCTATGTTTAGGGCTCTTTGTTCTTTGTTTAATGCACCTAGTCCCATTACAGTAGATACACAATCAAGCATACACACGCAAGCGCGCACGCACACACACACGCACGTACACATACACACGCACACGCCAACAAATAGTGAAACATACAAAAACAATTTAGCTCCGATGTCTTGAACCTTTCTTTTTCTTCGCTTAAAGATGTCTGTTAGTGCTTGCATCTTAAGTAAGGGATTTACAGGGAACACATACGTTGCTATTGTCTAAGGAGCTTTAATGCTCATCTGCCAACACAGATGTCTACAAAGGCAAAAACGTACAAAGATCTATGAAATACACAGGCTTCTGTACCAGTATAGCCTACGCATCATCGAAACTATTTGCCGCATTTTAAAAGCTCATCAGGCACAGTAATGATGCCAAATATCCCTGAAATTGCTCCGCATGAGTGGTTTACGTGATTGGTCATAATTAACGCGGCAATAGGAAGCCTAACCAGGCAAGATGTTATGCAGTCCGTATATTATATGAATGGCATCATATTAATACATTATTAAACAGCAATCTAGTGCATAATGTAACATTATACTTCAAAATAAATCTCAATGCCGAAGACGCCATTAGAACTTTTCATGTGCCAAACATTTAATATATGACCATGAATATATTAAACATGATAAAAGTAAGCAAGTGAGGTTTAGCAACTTTAATGCGAACTTTTAGAAGGACTGGCACGAGTCATTACAATAAAGTATGCAATTTGGTTAAAGTAAAATACGGTGATACTTTACACGGCTGGAGGATGATTCACATGTTTGCAGGGAAGGTACTTCTAGGAAAGGTACTTCTAGGTCATAAGACAATTGCACTGTTCAGAAATGGGAACATATTCATCACGAGCCGTGTCTTTCATGCAAATGAGATTCAATGAACTTTAGTAATCCACTTTTAGATTCTTGATCAATGATTCCTTTTACTTTAACCTAAATAACATATAGCTAAAAATATAACCTTTAAGAAACTTCTGTAGACTAACGCTATTAGGTGTTGGTCGTAAATTTTCTTATTTTATTGATCCTTCAGAATTCAAGCGAAGTTCAATGAAACTACGAAGTTCAAGGAGTGCAGTAAATCTTCATTACATTCAAGAAATAGCTAATGTAGTATGTTTATGTAGTAAGTCAATTCGACATTTCGGCCATTTTCACAGTGAACTGCTCATTAACGATGCATTCTAGTGAGTCCTGGGGAAGCACGCATTCCATGAAGTGTTTAAAGATGTCATAACCTTGTCGAAGTGAGTAAACATGGATGATTTCGTTTAAAACTAAATCAAGTACGGTGTTCTGGGTGCCAAAATGACAATATGATTATGAGGCAGGTCATCGTGGAGGACTTCGGACTAGTTTTGATCCCTCGGTGTTCTTTAAGGTGCACCTAAATCTAAGTGCACGAGCATTTTTGCATTTTGCTCCTATCAGCCCGTATTCGTGTGCTCAGCGGCGCAACGCCATAGCAACCAGCCTTTGTCGGCTTCGTGTGAATAATTTTTGCAGAAGCTCGCACCGTAAATCAGAGCGAGAACTTACTGTGTTCATTTTTCGAAAGCCCATACGTTCTTTTACATTCGCATTCGTTCTTCCAGTGTAGGACAGCATGCGAAAAACGTACCACCAAAGAGAAAATTTGAATCTGTTCAAGTATACTCAGTAAAGTCACTTAAGTGCAATATTTAAGATCTACCCTCAATGAAAACAGTAATTTGGGACTTGAACCTTTGAAACATTGTTCCCGCTGTAAGCAATGGTTTCTTCGTCAGAGTGAAATATACAAGTATGAAATCACGACGATATAAATTTGCTCGTACTGCGTCGCCCTACACGAAATGTTTATAAAAAGTTTATAGGGCACATACGGCCTATAGAGTCACCTGATATACAATATGCGGTTCCGAAAAATCTATAATGGCACACAAGTTGTAGTTGTGGCCATTACCTCACAAAAATTGTGAAATAATAGATCCGGCTGGTGTTAATGGCGTTAGAAATGCTTTATATAAAGCCAGCTCGCGTAGCACATACAGTTAACAATAGGTATATGGTTGTAACAGTCTTTCAAATCTCGTGTATGCGTTGTGTGCGGGTTCATTTCTATTTGTAGCTTTCTGTATTTTGCTTATTTTAACGTGAGCTTTTCGTATTCGTTTATATCCTTAAGCACAAGAGTAGCCGTCTCTGCTATACATTGATCAAGATACCCTTCAGAATTTAATATCCATAAAAAGAAAAGTGTTAAGTTACATGCATAGAAGAAAAAAAAGATGCAGTAACTTTCAGCGGTCACCAGTGGTGTTGGTCGCCTATAGATATAGAAGTTGTTCTGATAGAAAAAATAATTATTTCAACGGAACGCTTTTGCCTTTACGACTGTGAAATTTCTACATTTATGCCGACACGTTTGCTTACCTGGATTCACTGCATCGGTGACCAATAGAATGGAAATATGCACTGTTATGAGCACCAGGAACAATGCAGCCATCTGCAAGGGAAAAAGAAAGCAAGAAAATATAAGAAAATGAGGGCATAAAAATTAGAGTTTATAAAAAAATATAGTTGGTGTTAGAATGCCTCCTTCGTATTCGAAGACTGCAACTTCTCGGTGCCAGCATACTGCGCTGCTGGGCGGGAAGATGAGCACAGTAAATTTCTAGATAGCAGGACGATGTGCAAGGACTCGTTCTCAAAGATTGTACCGGCAAATGAAGATGTTTAAGAGTTTTGAATCTGGGGAGCCCTACGTTTGTG
The DNA here is from genome assembly GCF_023375885.2 of Dermacentor andersoni. Taxonomy (NCBI): domain Eukaryota; kingdom Metazoa; phylum Arthropoda; class Arachnida; order Ixodida; family Ixodidae; genus Dermacentor; species Dermacentor andersoni. The sequence goes on along the minus strand of NC_092819.1, from coordinate 15,459,242 downwards.
CAAGATAAAAAAGGATAAGGTCATCGCCCTGCCAGGCTCATTCGAAAATACAGTTGTAGCCACTCAGGTGGTCTAGCCCGCAAGGATGAGGTTGTAGTGTAGCAGCTCGGCATTGAGGCGGTTGGAAGTGCCGGCTTGCACATTTGTCGACCATCGGATGAAACCTGTTCGTACTAATTGGCTCCTACGTCTAGCACGGCCATTGAGCATGCGTTGTGGCTGCTTTCTGGCTTTAAACGGGTTCGTCATTGACACGTGCAAGCAGCGGGCTTCGCTTCCGCCGGTCGCCTAAAGCGCGATATGTCACATCACCACACCCTGGGCATGCTCACAGGAGGTACATTTCGTTGAATATTCTGGGTGAGAATTTTTAGCCTTTCTGGAATTTTAAAAGTTCACCTGCAGCAGGTAAAATAATTCTTGTTCTTTAGCTGGCTTATGACAGACATCGATATCACGAGAAATCGAAACGCGTATTCACGGAATTAACGGAAATGCATTAATTAACTTCCTAATTAGTTACTTCAAGGCACATATTGCAATTTACGAATTTTAGGCGGTGAGCTTTCATGGCGTATCCTCTTGAAATGAATCAACAGAATGACACCGGTTTAGTAATATTATTTCCTAAAGTGTGGGAATAAATTCTAGTTACTTTCGTGCTTCAATTCATGAAAAAGTGTTTTGTTAGAAAAAAAGTAAGTAGAACGCTAGTGCATTTTTACAGCAAGTTTGATGGTGCATATCTCCAAAGTGTGTAATTCTGGAAATCTATTTCAAGTGCATACATCTTGCAAATTCACCGACTACAATTAAGAATATGCAATATGCGCCGTAAAGTAATTATTTATGAAGTTAATTAGCAAAAACAAAAAATATATTATGGGGTTTTACGTGCCAAAATCACCATCTGATTATGAGGCACGCCGTAGTGGGGGACTCCTGATTAATTTAGACCACCTGGGATTTTTTAACGTGCACCTAAATCTAAGTTGATGGGTGTTTTTCTATTTAGCCCCAGCAACTACTGCGGGTAAGTTAGTAATAATTTTTAAATTATTTGAATCTGTTTCGATTCCTCGTGCAGGTAATGTCCGCTTCTCTGAACAATCCAGATCAAGGACTAGAATTATGTTATCTGCAACAGGGTAGTTTGAAAAATTTTACAAAACTTAAAAATTATCAATTCGTAGCAAGAACAAGAGACTTGAATGCATAGCGGTATACCCTGGTAAGCTTAGCAGTTGGTCTGATACAGCCTGCCGTTTACGACGCTGTCTCTACATAACACCTCTGGATCACAAGCAATAACGAAAATAACGACATATAGAACGTGTTGCCATGTGTATTAATATACATTTAATTACACGTGCGCTGAAAAAAATTGCTGGGTCTCCCGTTATCGACAGCAGATGTAAGCATGAAATGACAACCCCCAAGGCTGATTGGTGGGAAGATGATACTAGCCACAATCTTAAAATGGGTGTAGTGCACGATCGCAACGGCCCACCGCACCACACCACCCCGCACTCCCCCATACTATGCACTGGCCCATATGAACGCCGTCCAGCTAGAAGAAAAAAACCGACTAAAGGCCGCATGACAGGCAGCGAAAGACGGCAGAGAGACAGAGTTCACTACCCAGCTAGAAAAATAACGAATTGAATTCTGGAGCTTTACGCGGCAAAACAACGATTTGATTATGAGGCAGGCCGTAGTGGGGGACTCCGGATTAATTTTGACCACTAGGGGATCTTCAACGTGCCCGCAATGCATGCGGCACGGGCGTTTTCCCATTTCGCCCCCACCGAAATGCGCCCGCCGCGGCCGGGATTTGATCCGGCGAGTTCGGGCTCATAGCGCCACACCATAACCGCTAAACCACCGCGGCGGGCATAAGCGAGGCGCCACGCAGCGTGGCGTCCTTTCTCGAGGCGACGCAGAACCCGCGCCGCGGAACTCATGGGCCGCTGGTATTCAGCGGTCAACGCCACGAGATGACAGTGAAATGTATGGTGCCCTGTATCTGCTTTTTGAACGTCGCTATTGGCAATGACAAATGAACCTTCAGCGCACTAGAAGTTATAGCCTGAGTGATATTGGGAACAAACATTACGAAGAACTCGGAAGCGATATTTTTTTAAGCTTGTTTGGGCAGTAGCTAGGCTATGCAATTCGGTCCTGTAGAAAAGGTTGGGAGCCAGGGACCACATTTTTTAATGGTTTGACTGATTACTCGATTGATCTCGTTTTCCTTTCGCAACTTGCCCGGATGTTCTCGTTTGAGTGCCCTGATAAAGGCTCTGTCTTTTGGCTCAAGGTCACTTGAAGGTCACCGATGACGGGGGCTAGAAACATTTGATGCTTACAAGGCTAATATAAGTGATGGAAGTAAGAAAAGAAAGGTGCTGGAACATAAATGCCTGGATTTATGGTGGTGGCCTCAGTATACCGTTATGCGTCTGTGCTCGCACTCGTAAAACGCTCTTGTGCTACAATTATTCGTAAGATGATATCCCAGCGAGTCCTAATGATTTCTTGTTATTTCTTGAATTACTTGTTATTATTTGTGACGTCCTTTTTTTTCATGCGCCAGACAAAACTCTGCCGGCTTCAAGGGAGGAGGGAAAGAGATAAGTAGAAGGCAGGGAGGTTAACCAGAATAACGTCCGGTTGGCTACCCTACACCGGGGGAATGGGAAAGGGGAAACAAAGATAACAGGGAGAGAGAGGGGAGGGAAGGAAAGAAGGAAATTGCGGTGAATTCGCTGACGTGTGTGGTCCAACAGAAATTGCATGTAAAGTCACAGATGGTCGCACAAGCCCCTCGTCCTTAAGAAGCACAAAAGCGCCTGTAGACTGAACTTTAGAAGAATCGGGAGGGAAGCCACTTTCTTTCACTGACTTTTCACATTTTCTTAGCCACTTTCCAGTCATCCGGTCTTTCTGTTTCTTATCTACTTCCACGCTGCTACAAGAGCAAAAGGTGCTTGAACCTCGCCTGGGACATTATGAAAGGGTCGTGTTTACGATGCCATGGAGGCTGAACCAATTACAAATGCACCTAACGCTTTCTCATTGAGTTATAATATAAGTCTAGGTTATCCATTTCTGTTTCTTTTTCGGACGCACGGGGTGTTAGTGCAGCGTTCTAACCACTGAAGTTACAACGGTGCTTTCATGGGACCTGCAGACTCTTTTTCACTTCCCATCATATTAAACACTCCGGAGGCTTTAACAAATCCAAACAATTTGAAAACATTGGGATGGATGCGCATTTAACGTTTCACAAAGGAGCAAAGATGAGGTGATTTTAAAAAGACGCGCGGCCTTCTTGTTTGTTTTTTTCTAAATGAGTTTTGTATTTGTTAAGCCGGTATACACGATTGCACTGACGGCAAAAGCGGTCTTAAACTTTTCCGCAAAGGTGGGCGCTATACCGAGAGTAATGCTGGGTCAGGTAACTCGGATGTTAATCTAAAGGAACCACTGAAAAAAAAAGAAAGAAGGAAAGAGAAGGAATGGATCGTTTCGCGAAAAGTTCATTTCATCGGCAATACAACGCTGGTCGCGCACTGCTTTCGCCTTCCTCAATGAGGAAGAAAGAATAAAAGCACGGCGACGTAAAGGAAAAAGTGCGCACGATTCCTGTGGGTACGATCGTGCGAATTCAGCAGTTCCCCTGACGTATGGATGCTCAGTCGGCGGCTCCATTTTTCAAATCCCGCATAAGCGGCTGAATCAGGCACGACCAGAGAACGCAGGCGGGTGTGGTGTCGAACGGAAGGAATTTCGATTCGCCCTTACCGTAAACCCAAAAAGGGAAAGAAGTAAGCCAGAAAGAAAAATTGAGTGATGCGTGAACAAAAACGGCATTGAGCGCCATTAAATCACGTCTGCGAGGCTAGAATTAAACCAGCATAACCCCCTTCACTGGCACGGGTGGCAAAGTGAGAAGCGCGGTTGTTTGCCGTTCATGACTGGAATCCCCTTGAAGTTCGCGCACTCTCTCATTTCAGTTCTTTTTTTTTTTCAAAAATAACATCTTTATGCTTTTTTGTGATCCTTGGGGTGGGAGAGAAAAAATAAGCTCAGCGGATGGACGCCGGTAGGAAACCGCTCACGCGCTCAATTTGCGAGAACGCCCGTTGTGCTGCCTTCTTTTTATTTCCTCCTTTTTTCCTTCCAAGAATTGCCGGCAGGCGACAGAAATGATACGATCACATATTTCCGCTGCTTTCGCGAGCGTTTGCTGTCAGTGGGACGAAAATTCTGACTATAGTCGTTTGCCGTGTGTGAAAGATTTGGTATCCCAAAGGAGGAAAAAATAAAATAGAAAAGAAACAAATTGCACCTGACGATGTCTACTGAAGGCGCTCGTTGATAGACTTCATTGAGCGACCTTCTCTGTCTCTCTGAAATACGCGCAACACCTGTAAGTGAAGCGCACTAATTAAGATTATCTCTTTACTGAATCTCATAGCAGTTTGTTACTTTCCTGTCTACTGTGAGCAACGAAAGTATTGCAGTGTAAAAGGTGGAATCGATATGTAGAATAGAAATAATCAAATCGTAATATAATTATTGGTATTGTGAACGAGACTGAATTCACACACAAACTTGAAACTTACTCAATAAAAGCTTGCTTCCCTACTGATGGATCTGATGTACCGAAAAAATCGAGTTGCCAAATGCAATTCAGGGAAAAATTGAGATTATGGGAGTCATGATATTATGGGGTAGTAGGACGTAAAAGAAAGTGGAGCAAGTCCTAGGGCAGAAAAGAGTCTCAATATACATAGGCATGATACGTTTGCTACTAAAGAAAGACAAAAATCGCGGAAGAGATACAAAAAATACCAATTAGGCCAAGTTCACGTTCCTCTGAAACATATATAGAGTCCTTCGTTGGCGGTTTTCATATACATAAATATACATATCTTTTTTTTTTTAATTTGGGGAGTAAACATTGGGTGTTACTTTTTCGAAAAGAAAACTAGGGAGAAATCATTGGTTTTATTGTCTGCCAGACCAAAATTCATAATTTTCCTGGTAACTATTACGAACAATTAACACAGGTAATCTCCTTTTGGACGCCAACTTTCTATTTAGGCAAGCGAAATCACTCTTGAGAAAGAGATACGAACTTTAATGATATGCCGGAGATGTCAACCAGGCTGATCGCCTGACATGCTACTCTAGGTGCTCGGGCTTAATTATGATATACGGAGTGGTCAGATAAACCCATAAATAGCACATACAGTCACAAACACCCACCCCTGGTACACAAAGCCATATTTTCAGTGTTTAGTTTAGGCTTCTGGCCCGCAAGAACATCAGCAGCACTTTCGTGGGCGCAAATCATGAGCAAATAGTGTGACGAACTCATCTATACAAACTCTCGTTTGCAGGCATTATTAATAAACTTAAAAGAAAACACTATAGTAAAACATGGAGGCACATTTCATAATCTCTGCTTTGTTGTTAGCGCTTTTTAGAGCGCATCTCTAAGGCGTAAGTTCCTGGGGCGAGCGCCGGCGTCCTAACTCGTGAACGAGTCCAGTGAAAGATGAGAATGAATGCAGAGCGCAGTGGGGGATGAAGAAAGCGGCTAGAGCAAAGAGAGCGCGAGGAGGAAAGCGGAGAAGGAGGGTATGGCGAAAGCGTGAGAAGAAAATAGTGCGGCGACGATGGCTACAAGATGGCGCCAGGGCAGCGCGTGTCATGGGGGAGATCTCTCGGCAGCGACTGCTGTGAATCGCGCCCACACGTCGCCTACGCGGTGGCTCGAGTGATCTCCAAATTAGCGAGGTTGCGCTACACTTCGCTCCGTTTGCAACGTGCCGCAAGAGACAGATTGTTCGCACCAGCTATTATATCGCGAAAGGAAAACACGTATAGAGCTGCGCTCAAACTTCGGATTAGGGAGTATCGTAATCGTCGGTGAATTTTTTAACGACGAAAAAAAGGACTAATAGTAGTGCACATGAGTCTTCGCAAGAAATGTGAAGCTTTTACTTATCTTACTAGCCCTTGTTTACGTACATTACCAAATGCGCTGGGAGCATCCTTGTTTCTATCTTTGAGCAGGCCCTTTGTCCTTGTTTGTTATCGTCGTGTTTTACTGGTTCACATATCAGCCAATGTGACTGGCATTCTGCTACTGAGCATGAGGGCGCGGGTTTCGATTCTTAAAGTAGAACAGTTGTAGTCGTTCTTTAAGCGGACCTGTAACACAGAGCTCCCGATTTCGTGCTCTCGCTGTAGCTCGGGACACGTGTGAGATAATCGTCGCAAATGAATTTTGTGAGCTTATTTCTAAACCTGCTTTTTCATCGCAATGTGCAGAATTTCATATTTCAGTAGTGTTAGCTAAGCAGAAAATTACTGCTTGCTACTGGGCCCAACATCCTCAATTAGATCATACTTTCACATTAAGCGAGCTTCAATCTGCAATCGCATCATGTCGCCAAAAGTCCGCTGCTGGGCCGGACGGCATTACGTACAATATGCCAAGAAACCTCAGACCGACAGGTACAAATGCTCTCTTAGATATCTATAATAAGTTATGGATAGAAGAAACTGTACCCGTCTCTTGGACAGTCGCTCGAATCATATCAATTTTAAAACCGGTAGGACGCCCTTGTGCCTTGAATCCTTCCGCCCAGTAAGCTTGACAAGTTGTTTATGCGAAGTAATGGAGAAAATGATTGACGCGCGACTTCAATGGTGGTGTAATGAA